>NC_044911.1:60146412-60173672 GCF_001633185.2 Quercus lobata
TTTTTATTATTATTTATTAAGGTTTTTAGAGTGTGGGTCAAAAATTATTTAGTTTTGTTAGTGTAGATATTGTGAACATTTATTTGCTAGGTTTTTATCGTAACTTATTTAAGATTGCAGAGGGTTCTTTTTACGTTTCTTTTTCTAAGAAGGAAGTCAGGCCTGATGCTCCGCAGAATGGGCTTCAAAGTACTTTTTTGTCGTTGCCAGTTTATGTGCAAACGTTGAGTTCAAGTCCAAGGGAAGACGCTGCAAAGTGGGCTTATTCTCTGTTTCTGCTGTAAAAGGAACTTTTCTCCTGTTTCTGCCGTAGAAGGAACTTTTTCTTCAATTTCTGCCGCAGGACTGACTTTTCTACTATGCGGTAAAACTTCTTGCTATGCAATAAAACCGTTTGCTGTGCAGTAAAGCTTTCTATGGTGCAGTAAAGCTTTTTGCTGTGCATTGAACCCTTCTGCTGTGCAGTAAAGCTGTCTGTTATGCATTAAAGCTATTTGCTGTGCATCAAAGCTTTCTGCTATGTATTAAAGCCTTTTGCTGTGCAGTAAAGTCTTTTGCAATGTGAATGACTACTCTTCATTTTTTACTGCAAAAATACTTTTCTACTTCCTACACATAAACAAATCTAAAACCCAAAGAAAATGCCAATCAAGCAAATGTTAGTTTACATGGGTTAGCATATTCTCAAATATATACATACACATATTAGTAAATATACTTATACGTATTCACGTATACATCTATAAAATATATTTTGCAGAAAATGAGAAACAAGATATATATATATATATATATATATATATATATACTTATGGCAGGATAATGATTAGTTTGTGTGAAAAGTAAAACATGTAATAACAAATAAAGAAGAAAGGTTTAGCAGAAAAGGATTAGCTAGTATAATAGCTAACATGGTAAATATAATGAAAAGGTGCTACAGCAGAATAACTAGTACAACAAGTAAAGATACCACAGCAGGACAACTGATGCAACAAACGTGATAAAAATGTGCTACGGCAGAATGATTAAATACAGCAGATATAATTTATAATGAGAGAAATCAAATATATTTGTAATCGAAATCAAATATTGAATCTTCCCATAGGATAAGTAAACTAAGAAAGAACCTAAACCCCAACTTGAACAACCTTATCATAGGCTTTTGCCATCAAAGTTGTGCATTTGGAGAATAGGCCTAAATGGCTACTAGCTATTACTTTTGGGGACATCAAAGAGTGGGTTTGCTAAGAGGGAGGGAAAAGATGGTCTATTGATACATGCCCCTATTCCTGTCGTATTTTCTCTGTTCTTTTTACCACTTTCTTTTCTTTCACTCCGTTCCTTTTTTACTTTTAGTTTCTTACCACTCTCTTGCCGTGAGTTGTCCCCCATTTGGCCTTTCCTTTTCTTAGGTCTTTCTTTCTAGGTGACTCTCTCTTTCTAAGTGCCTCCCTTAGGTGCCTCCCCCCCCATCCGGTCCTCCCCTTTCGGCCATGGTTACCTCTTCCTTTTATAGCGAATCAATTTAATGGGATTTCTCCCTTTTACCCCTAGGGCTTCACCAACTGTTTTTGGTTTGTTGTGGGCATCCCTTTAGGACTATCCACCAACCCATTGGTTGCCCCGACCACTGTCATTACTCAGTATACGTCAACTACACCATTACTCATTTCACGACAAAATTCAATTTTGTTTGTTCCTGCTGTATACCTCTACCTCTAGGTTCAAATGGATCAGGATTGGGCTACCTCACTACCTAGCTCTATGGCATGCATCAGATGGTCCTAACCATCTGTTACTTCTTTTGGGTAAAATACCATCCCAGCAAGGTATACTCCCAAAAGAAGTCATGGTCGGAAACTAAATATAGAACCCCCTTTCCCCCTACCACCAAATCATACCCTCTGAATCCCTTTGACTGTGGGTCCACCTCCCTTGTATTGGTTGGGTACAAGTTGGTGGTGCTCCGGCCTTTCTGTGCTTGCTTTACTATCTTCTACTTTTGTCTTCTTTCTTTCCCATGCCATTTATGTCATAGTAGATTAGTTCTGTTTCTTTCTGCTGCATGTTTTTGTCTTATTTCTTCACACGTTTCCTGCTGTGTTTGTCATTTCCTTCGGTTTGGCTTTTCTTTCCTTCATGTGATTCCTGCTACTGACACTTCCTGCTGTTCCTTGTTTCTTTTCATTGTACTTTTTCATATAATTTTCGCACCTATCCTTTTATACAAAAGGATTTGGGCCTTTGTGGGCCAAATAATGTTGACTGGATCAAAAGGGTCTTAGGCCTAATTTGTCTTGATCTACCAAAGCCATTCTGTCGAAGAACTATATTATGCGGCAGATCTGTATTTTGCTGCAGATTTGTAATTTGCTGCAGATCTAAGTTTTGATGTAGATCGCTTTCCCTTTCAATTCTTTCTCTAGGCCTTTCTTGCTCTTCGGTCTTTTTGGTGGGTCTTTGGCCCTTGATTTTTATTGGGCTTTCTTCCTCATGGGTTTTTGGATATGGATTCACAAAAATGGGCATCAACATTCAGCCCCCTGAGCGTATGGATTGCTCCTAAGATTCATATGCGAAAACTTATGCAGTTTTTTTTTGCGGGTTGTTTCACAACTCACATGCGAACGCTTCTCTTCTTTTCTTGACGGGCCTGTTGTTTCAATCTTTACTCTCCTTAGGCAAATCATTCTCTTTCTTTCTGCAAATTCATGACCCTTCAAGGGTAGCCAAAAAGTTTCTCTTCATGAGGGTGGTGGTTTTGTTGCTATCACCTAAAAGCGAGTTTGTTGAAAGCTTTGCCTCTCTTTAGCTCAATTGTTTCTGCTGACTGCCTGTATGTTATTATTTGACTTGTGCCTGTTGGGCCTCTTTTGGGACTGTTGTATGCTTTCCTTTTGCTAAATTCCAACAGCCCAGTACTATCATTGGGCTTGTAATATGTTGTTTCGGGCTTCCTTGGCTCTTTTCATTGCTTTCGGGCTCTTTTGTCCCATTTTATTCTTTTGGGCATTCTCAGCCCGTTTCATTATTGTCCCATTTTATTCTTTTGGGCATCCTCGGCCCATTTCATCGCTTTTGGGCTTCTTTGTCCCATTTTATTCTTTTAGGCATCCTCTGCCTATTTCAATTCTTTACTCCCATGGGCCTTTGCTAAGTCTTTTGGGCTTCCCCAGCCCAAATTACCACATCCTTTACTTTTGGGTTTTATGGGCTTTCCATCAACCCCTTACTCACTTAATTCAAAACTTCGGGCTTCTTTGGCCGATTCTTGCTTTTCTACATCATATACAGCCCATGGGTTTGCTATTTCTCTCTCTGGGCTCCTTTAGGCCCATTTGCTTCCTCAAGGCCCATTTGTTTATTTTATGGGCCTATGATCCATTATTCCTTCCATTCGGGCTTACTGGTTTTCTTCTCGATTTACTAACTCTCTTCTTCCCATATTGTTGGGCTTCTTCTTGCTATTGGGCCCCCTTCCCAAAGTGGGCATCAACATTACCCTCATTCAAAGGGATTGTCAATGATGATGATCTGTGCATCCTTCTTTTCTTCATCATTCCCTTACTTGTTTCTTGGTTTGCTTCTTGGAAATTTCTTGTTTGATCTTGGACTTTTGCAATGGTACTCATTTCTTTATGTCTATGGCAATTTGTATACTTATTTATTTACGTTTCTACAGTAGCATGTACTCATTTCTTTGCTTTTGTAGGGATGAATACTCATTTTTTTGCTTCTGCAAAACATGTAGACACTTTCTATTGCAATATATGTAGACACTTTCTACTGCAATACATGCACTTATTTCTCTGCGTTAATGCACCTTTTACTCTACTTCTGCTAGAGTAGCATCTATACTGTAGGAAGTGAAGGTCGTAGCAGATTCTACGACAGAAGAATTTGACTGCTTCAGCTAACTTACTTTCCCCACGTATTCCTTAGTATCATCTCTTCATTCTTCCATAAGTGTAGTTGCTCTCTAAGAATGGTCAGAAGACACAGATGTTGTGGAATCCTTCCTTGTTAGGTTCTTCTTCATTATGATGTTCCACATCTCTGTAGAATGCTCAAAATTGGCTCTTTGGATTCTTTGACTCTTCTTTCTCTTGCCAACTTTGTGAATAGCACTTCATGGAGTGAGGATCCTTCTTACGATCTTCATTTTTCTTTTCTTTTAGCCACCTAAGGTTGCTTCACTTTGGGCTTCATTCATTCTCTAAAAATAGAGAAAGTGTTGTCTTCTACTACCTTCACATCTAAGCCGACAACTAAAAAGAGTTTCATCAAAATAGTTCTGCTACATTACTTTCTTCAAGTAGAGCTCTTTCACAAGAGGAAAGCTTCCTCTAAGTGTGTAGATCAAAGGGTGGCTTCGCTCCCTTTTCTTGTGCCTTCTTCTTCTCTTTGCATTCACATATCTTCATTTCTTTTGCTCAAAACAAAGCGTAGAGCTAACATTTTAAGCCCTCATCATAGTAGAGTACTCTTTCATTTGTTAATAATACTTTCTGCTTTGTTGAAGAACACACATATTCTTTGCCAGGATGAAGTTTCTGCAGAGAAGGATGTTGGGTCTTGTAGAAAGGTAAGTTCCTTTTAGTGATGATGTATTTATGGAAGGCCTCCTTATTTAGAGCTACTACTAACATGGGAAAATGTATTTTTGCAATAGTAGAGGACCTTTTAGCCCCCCAAGATCATCAATACTCTTGTACCTTTGCATTGCGGATTGTTTCTAATTCTGCCATAAATTTTGGTTTTGCTACAAAATTGATCTTTCTACAGAAGTGACTGAGTTTGCCACTCATTTTAAGGCACCTACAAGTGGTGCCACTACAGATATTTTTTCAAGGGGAAATGAGGATGCTTCCATGAGAGATCTTCACTTTCTAAACATTTTTTTTTATCATTCTGCCACAGCAACTATTGATTCCTTCATTTTTGCTTTTTTCTTCTCTAACGTATTCTTCTTGTCATTCTGCCACAGCCGCTGTTGGTGAGGATATCACTGCCTTTTTGATGAAAAGGCATAGATGTTGTGAACTAAATCTCTTAACTTTGTTGTAGTCTTCCATAGATCTTATTTCTCCCAATTCTTTTTTCTCATGTTGCTAAGCTTAGCAGTGTCTTTCCAATTCTCGTGGAAGGAAACCGCCACTAAATGCGTTGCTAGAGAGATGTTTGGACTTCATCATTGATTTCCACCTTTTGTTTCTGCTGTGAGTTCCTTTGTCACTCAGCTTTTCTATAGAGTGCAGAGCACTATTGAAGCCTTAAAGTCTCAAAAAGAGCATTTATTTTTTGCTGTAATGCTTGTTGGTTCACCTTTGCATATGTTTTTTGCCGGAGTGCTTGTAGGCCTTCTATTCTTGCTTCCTTTCTTTGCTTCTTTGATATTTGCCACAACAAGGGTGGTAGAAATTCTTCTCATGGATTCATTGCTGCATAGACTTTATATCATGTGAGAACTTATTCTCCAATTGCTAGTTGATGCTTTTGCAGAAGATAGATGATGTTGCTACTTTATCACATGCTAGAATGTTACTAGACCATGGTAGGTTGCAACAAATTGCATGGGTGTTACACTATGCCATATCATAAAGTTTGAAGTTGTTGCCGATCAAGTGGCGGATGAATGTATACTTGTTGAAATGCCACAATCAATACTTATTTCGTAGTGGGTAATGTTGCTACTACATATTGAACTCTAAGTGCTTTGCGGAAGCCTTTCCAAATTTGCTGCAGAATGGGCCTTAGCCCCCCAACATGTGAGACAGCTGGATGAGTCTTTAGCATGTTGAAGAAGGCTTTTCTGTAGAATGAGACAGCCCCCAGTATATGAGAATAAGCCTTTAGCTTCCAGCAAAAGGCTTCTCATATTTACTGTAGAATGAGCTTTAGCCCCCAGCATGTGAGACAACTGGATGAGCTTGATATCACCTTCTCTGGGTGTTAATGCTCCATCATGTGGTTCATGCATTCTTCAATAAAAAAAAAAATTAGATGCCATGGATCTACAAGTTGACATATTGTAGAAATTCTTCGTTGCTAGAGAATTTGGGAACGAGTAACTTCCCAAGCATGCTTTGGCTTCGTTCCACTGCAAGCATAATTGCTTCCCATGTATTTTCTGCTATATATGATTATGGGTATAGCTTTTCTACAGATTCTTTCCAAAAACTTGTGATCATGGCTCCTTTGCGGGTTTGATTTAGTGTAGTCCCCATTATGGGCTTTTGCCAAGAACTCACAACCATGGTTCCTTTGCTAGCTTCTAGCCAAGAGTTCATGACCACGACCCTTTTACTAGCTTTTGCTACTAAGACCCATATTCCTTGTATTTCTTCTTCGTTTGCTTTGAGTATGGGCATATCTAGATGGAGCTTGCTATGTCTCTTGCTTTATGGTTGGCTAGTAATAGCCAAGAGCAGGGGCTTCTAATGTAGAATATTCCCATGACCTACCAACATCTTCCTGGGATAGCATGCTTCTTTATTCCTGTGGCAGAATTCCCTTGCAACTAAACACCTTCAATAAAAACCATGTAATAGTTTTCTACAGCAAGAAGATAAGTAACTCTATTCACGGCAGAATGTGTGCGAGCAATTGTTTCTACCATTTCCCTCTTGTACACAAGCTAAAAGAAGGAGATTTAAGCTTGTCACTGTTGCAAAGTTCTTCTAGGATGAGACATGGGTATCAATGAGCTTTATGACTTGAAAAATGATGGTGGAGTTGTGTAGTACAAGGGATCTAGTACATTCTTTCTTAGAAATATCATAAAGATCATGATCATTAATGCTACTCTAGGCATAAATCCTTTGAGGTGCTTCAAAGAAAACTTCTCAACTCTTCAAGGTTGTTGAATTGGTTTGCTAGACCCAATAATGGACAAAGAGCAGTTTGCAAGCAGCTTGTAGATTTGGGCTTCTCTATGGAGAGTACGCAGTAACTAAGTGATTGACTTCATTCCAATGTCTGGATTTAATTTGGATACTTCACCACCTTGTCACATGCCTTCAATGTATTCCTTGGTTGAAAGCGGATGTTTCAACATCGCCGAATTGATTACTTCTCCCTCCTCCCTTCATTGATACTGATATATTTACTGATGTAGTAGCAAAAGATTGCTCCAGCAAAAGTGAACATGAAAGGCATTGTATGCACCTATCTTGCTTTGAGAACAAGTCTCAAATTTGTTGAATAAGATCTAGACTCGAATTTCTTGCTGTAGCAGAATTGTCCACTACCCTTTCACACATCTTCACACTATTAGTGTTCCCATGAATTCTTAATGGGGCAATGATCACTTTTATTGTAGAAGAAAATCATGTTGGATTTGTGATTGCACTTAGAAAGTTCAAGAATTCAATACTGAATTTTGTGGTAGGATATTCTGCGAAAAGACCTGCTGGAATTTAATACAAAATTCTGCTACAGAACATTCTGCTGTATCTTTCCTCATGGTGGGCTAGTAGTAACCCATTTGTAGCAGGCATCTATATAACTTTTTCTTCCCTCGGTTTTCCCCACACTCTCCTACGTGTACTTCTTTTATCATCTTTCCTGCTTCCTTGGGACCCAAACATCGTAATGGGTCCCCATCATACCCTTTCTTGAAAAGGACTCTGTTATGCAAAAAGTAGCGCATTACCAGCCTCTTAAGCTTGTATCTTTCATTGTGCATTTGTGGCAAAATTCCTTCTGTCAAGTAATACGTGATTGGACTTCTCCAATCTTCGCTAACGGACACAGCGTAACTTTCTTCTCTATCTACTGCAAGCTGGCAGGTTCCACATTGGGTTTAGACTTGATCTGCGTCTTTACCCATACTTGGCCAATAGAAACCAGCCCTTTGAAGTTTGTGGTAAAGATTAACTTCTCCGCAGGATCCGTAAGTCCTATTGTGGACTTCCTTCAACTTTCTCTGGGCTTCTTCTCACCCCACACATCTTGACAGGACCCCACCTGGCATCCTGCAGTACAATTCCCCTTTTACTAAGGCGTAGTCCTTCAGCGCCTTCAATTCCATCATGTCTTCTTCTTCCATCAAAGCTTCCTTTATAGGAATCCTCCAATCTTCTTCATATTGCTCCTCTCGGAATCTTTCCTTTAACATCTCCACAATAGACTCCTTCCTCTTGTTAACTTCTATCCTAGTGTTGTTTCCTTCGAAAATTATCTGAGCCTAATGCAGCCAATGCATCTGCATACCAGTTCTCGTTCCTCAGGGCATGATCTATTTCAAAAGTTGAAAAATTTTCCTCCCTCTTCTGGGCCATTGTCCTATACGGGGCTAGGTTGGGTTCCTTTAGGGAGAAGCTCCCCTTGGTCTGGCTGACCACTATGTTTGAATCACCCATCACCTTTAAGTGCTTGATCCTATTTCAAGGGCCGTGGCTAACCTAGTTAGATAGGCCTCATATTCTGCCGTATTGTTTGAACAAGGGAATTCTAATTTGAATGAAAGTACCACTGCCTTGTCTTCTTCATGATACAAAACTACTCCCACTCCTCCTGCTTGGGTAGTAGAAAACCCATCAAACTTCATCACTTATTGCTCTTTGACTTCTTCTACCATAGCCACCTCTCCTAGGTCCTCATCATTTAGCGAGAATTCTTCTTCTCCTGGGAATTGTGCCAGCAAGTCTACTATAGCTTGGCTCTTTATTGCTTTGGGCGTTCCCGCTTTCAAGTTGTATTGTAACGTTGTAGCAACCATTGGGATATTCTGCTAGAGAGGATTGGCTGCCGCAACAATGCTTTGATTACGTGAAACTTAGTCATCAGCCACACTTCATAGGCCAAGAAATAATGGCATAGTCTCTGTGAGGCATATACTATGGCCAGACATGCCCTTTCTTCCCTTGGGTAACGAGTTTCTGCGTCCTTTGGGGTGCAGCTAATGTAGTAAATTGGTTGCTTAATGCCACCTTCATCCTCTTGGGCAATCAACGCACCTATGGCATATGAGTTGGTGGCTAGGTAGAGCAACAATGGCTTCTTGCGGGTTGGGGCTTGCACAGTAGGAAGGTTCATCATAATCTGCTGTAGCCTTTTGAAGGCTGTTTGCTGTGCTTTTCCTCACTTAAAAATTTGCCTGCTTCTTGAGTAATTTGGTGAAAGCAAAAGTAATTGATGCCAATTCGGGGATGAATCTCTGGATGTATGACACCTTCCCCAAGAAACTTTTTAAATCTTTCACTATGGTTGGTGGTTTCATGGTTGCTATGGCTGTAGCTTTGGCTGGGTCCACATCTATTCCTCTACTGTGAACCAAGAAATCCAGGAATTTCCCAGAGGACACTCCAAAAGCACACTTGAGCGGGTTCATTCTTAGCTTGAAAGCTCTACACCTCTCAAATACCCTTCTCAAAACTTAGGTGCGCTCTTCTCGCTCCTTTGATTTTACCACTATGTCATCCATATACTTCTCCAGTTCCTGATGCATCATGTCGTGGGATATAGCTATCATTATTTGTTGATAAGTTGCACCTGCATTTTTCAACCTAAAAGGCATCACAGTATAGTAGAAGTTGCCCATGAGTGTCCTGAAAGCAGTTTTCTTCGCATCATTTGGCGTCATTCTGATCTAATTGTACCCACTAAATCCATCCATGAATGAAAACATGGCGCTCCCTACCACAAAATCTATCAGCAAATCCATGTTTGGCAATAAGAATTTGTCATTTGGGCAGAATTTGGTGAGATTTCTGAAATCCACCCAACACCTTATCTGCCCGTTCTTCTTTTTCACTAGCACTATGTTGGATAGCCAGCGCGGGAGTTGAATAGGCTTAATGAATCCTGTGGCTAGCAATTTCTGGACCTCCTTAACTATTTGGCCTTCTATCTCAGTGTGGAATATCCTGGCAGGCTGAAATTTTCTGCTATAAAATATTCTGCGGATAAACATTCTGCATTTCTAAAATTCAGCAGATTCTACTGTGAATAGTCTGCCGGAGGATCTGCACTTTATGCTTTGAAATTTCTGTAAAGGGACATTTTGCACTTCTAGAGAAGTCTACTGAAAAATACTTCGCAAAGGAAACTATGATTCGCAGCAGTATAGTAATGATGAAAGTTTTCCTTTGGCTGCTATAGCTTCATTTTTTTGTTTCTAGCTTTTGGTTCTTGAGAGGAAGTAGAGCTAGAATCACTAACTTGAAAGAAATGACTGAAACCTTGTGAGGGAATGAAGGGATTTTTCTCTTCTAAATGTTGGACCCGAAGGTGGAGATGGAGAGAGTTTAGAAAGCTTCTAGTGCTTCCTTAAAAGAAATGAGAGCAAAAAGTGGTGGAAGTTTTGGTTTTGCATGTTTGAATAAGTGTCTTGCCACATGTCTCACATGCATGGCAAGGAGAACAAGTTTCATTTAAAGGATATGACCAAGTATTGTAAAGGCCTTCTATTGTAGAGTTCTTAGGATATTTTCTGTTGTAGAACTCTATGGTGTTGTAGTGATATTTTGCTATTGCATTTTGATTAAATGCCATTGAACTCTGCTATGGTATTGTGGTATTCTACTACAACATTCTGCTGCAATATTCTACCATAGCACTTTGCTCACGATACTACTCTGTTTTAACGTTGCTGTGTTCTGCCACAGAATTCTACTACGGTACTGTTTTGCTGTAACGTTGCTATATTCTGCCACCGAATTCTGCTAAGGTACTGTCCTGCTGTAACATTGCTGCAATATTCTGCCATAGAATTCCACAACACCATTCTGCTGTAATGTTGCCGTGATATTCTGCCATAGAATTCTGCTATGGTACCGTTGTGACGTTTTGGATACTTTCCTGAGAGTATAGCTTGGAAGGTTTAGGAACATTTGCATGTCTTGCTTTGGTAAGGACTTGGAAACATGTTTGTGAGGGAGAAATATCTCATTCTCCCCATCTTGATCCCAACTCCCAGCGGAGTCACCAAAAATGTAGAGGGTTCTTTTTACGTTTCTTTTTCTAAGAAGGAAGTTAGGCCTGGTGCTCCACAGAATGGGCTTCAAAGTACCCTTTTGCCTCTGCTACTTTGTGCGCAAACGTTGAGTCAAAGTCCAAGGGAAGACGCTGCAAAGTGGGCTTATCATTTGTTTCTGCTGTAGAAGGAACTTTTCTCCAGTTTATGCTGCAAAAGGAACTTTTTCTCCAGTTTTTGCCGCAGGATTGACTTTTCTGCCATGCGGTAAAACCTCTTGCTGTGCAATAAAACTGTCTGCTATGCAGTAAAGTTCTCTGTTGTGCTTTAAAGCCTTCTGCTATGCAGTAAAGCTGTCTACTGTACATTAAAGTCTTCTACCGTGCAATAAAGCCTTTTGCAATGTGAATGACTACTCTTCATTTTTTATTGCATAAATACTTTTCTACTTCCTGCACATAAACAAATCTAAAACCCAAAGAAAATACCAATCAAGCAAATGTTAGCTTACATGGGTTAGCATATTCTTAAATATATAAATACACATATTGGTAAATATACTTATACGTATTCATGTATACATCTATTCATGTATACATCTATAAAATATATTTTGCAGAAAATGAGAAACAAGATATATGTATAAATATACTTATGGTAGGATAATGATTAGTTTGTGTCAAAAGAAAAACATGTAATAACAAATAAAGAAGAAAGTTTCAGCAAAAAAGGTTTAGCTAGTATAATAGCTAACACGGTAAATATAATGAAAAGATGCTACAGCAGAATAACTAGTACAACAAGTAAAGATACCATAACAGGACAACTGATGCAGCAAATGTTATAAAAACGTGCTACGGTAAAATGACTAAATACAGCAGATATAATTTATAATGAGAGAAATCAAATATATTTGCAATCAAAATTAAGTATTGAATCTTCCCATAGGATAAGTAAACCAAGAAAGAACCCAAACCCCAACTTGAACAACCTTGTCATAGGCTTTTGCCATCAAAGTTGTGCATTTTGAAGAATAGGCCTAAATGACTACTAGCTATTACTTTTGGGGACATCAAAGAGTGGGTTTGCTAAGAGGGAGGGAAAAGATGGTCTATTAATGCATGCCCCTATTCCTGTTGTATTTTCTCTCTTCTTTTTACCACTTTCTTTTCTTTCACTCCATTCATTTTTTACTTTTAGTTTCTTACTACTCTCTTGCCGTGGGTTGTCTACTATTTTGCCTTTTCTTTTCTTCGGTCCTTCTCTCTGGGTGACTCTCTCTTTTTAAGTACCTCCCTTAGGTGCCTCCCTTAGATGCCTCCCCCCCATTCGATCCTCCTCCTTTCTACCATGGTTACCTCTTCCTTTTATAGCAAACCAATTCAATGGGATTTCTCCCTTTTACCCTTAGGGCTTCACCAACTATTTTTGGTTTATTGTGGGCATCCCTTTAGGACTACCCACTAACCCATTAGTTGCCCCGACCACTGCCATTACTCAGAATACATCAACTACAACATTACTCATTTCACGACAAAATTCCATTTTGTTTGTTCCTACTGTATACCTCTACCTCTAGGTTCAAATGGATCAGGATTGGGCTACCTCACTACGTAGCTTTATGGCATGCATCAGATGGTTCGAACCATCTATTACTTCTTTTGGGTAAGATACCATCCCAGCAAGGTATATTCCCAAAAGAAGTCATGGCAGGAAACCAAATATAAACCCCCCCCCCTTTCCCCCAGTACCAAACCACACCCTCTGAATCCCCTTGACCGTGGGTCCACTTCCCTTGTATTGGCTGGGTATAGGTTGGTGGTGCTCCGACCCTTCTATGCTTGCTGTACTATCTTCTGCTTTTGTCTTCTTTCGTTCCCATGCCGTTTCTGCCATAACAGATTAGTTCTGTTTTGTTCTGCTGCGTTTTTTGTCTTATTTCTTCACGCATTTCCTACTGTGTTTGTCATTTCCTTCGGTTTGGCTTTTCTTTCCTTCACGTGATTCCTGCTGTTCCTTGTTTCTTTTCATCGTGCTTTTTCATATAGTTTTCACACCTATCCTTTTATATAAAAGGATTTGGGCCTTTGTGGGCCAAATAATGTTGACTGGATCAAAAGGGTCTTAGGCCCAATTTGTCTTGATCTGCTGAAGCCATTCTTCCGAAGAACTGTATTCTGCGGCAGATTTGCATTCTGCAACAGATTTGTAATTTGCTGCAGATCTATGTTTTGCTGTAGATCTCTTTCTCTTGCACTTCTTTCTCTGGACCTTTATTGCTCTTCGGTTTTCTTGGTGGGTCTTTGGGCCTTGATTTTAATTGGGCTTTCTTCCTCATGGGCTTTCAAATATGGATTTGCAAAAATGGGCATCAACAAAGATATTATTGTAAATATTGTGAATAATTATTAAGTATTGCTAGGTTTTTATCATAACTTATTTAAGCTTTTTTTTTTTTTTTTTTTTTTTTTTGGGGTTTGAAAACTTTAATGAGTATTGAAAGCTATGATCTTAGAAGGGTTTGGAATTTTGTATTGGGTATGAAATGGATAATAATTTATTTAGTATTGCTAGGTTTTTTATCATAACTTATTTAAGATATTTTTGTTTAAGATTTGAATGGGTTTTGAAAGCCATGATCTTAGAAGGATTTTGAATTTTGTATTGCGTATGAAGGATAATAGGTTGTTATTTGTAATAGGTAATAAGTGTTTTTATAAGTGATGTGTATTGACCATATAAAAAGTTTCTTGAGAAGTAGAGTTTTTGGATATGTTGGGACATAATGTCATAACCATACCAAATATTGTAATGAGGTCTTGTTGGCACTTCATGCGTAATGTTTGTACTTTGACTAGATAAAATGTTTTTTAATTGAAATTGAATGAAAATGTTATATTTGTCACTAACGTTTTGTAAATTAAACTTGACTTTAATAGGTTCACAATGGCTTTAATTGATATAAATCTATACTACGGTGGAAAGCTTTGCAATGAAGATGAGAATCAGGGACTGCCATTTAAAGGGCTGGGTAAGAAGTGCTATTGTATTCAAATATATTGTAGGTTGAAGACCCTGAATAAATTGAAGAGGATAATTATGAAAGAAATGCATGTAAACACTATTTCACATGACATAAAAATTACTTTTCGTTCTCCACATAAAGTCCTCCCTCAATGCATTAATTATAGGCATATGGAGATAGAAGAAGACAAACATGGAGTGATAGGCAGTGAGAGAGAGATGGAGATGAGAGAGGATTGAGATAGAGATCGAGAAGAGAGTGGCAATGAAAGAAAGATGGAGATGAAAGAGGCAGAGTTAGAGAAAGAGAGAGGAGATTTCTGAGAGTGAGAGTGAGCTATGTTACGAAGAGTGATAGTGAGAGGGAAATGTGTTATGTTTTATACGAGAAAGGGAGAGGGAGACTTAGACGTTTATGCTTTGATATTTCCAACAAAACTCGAGTCTTAGAGACTTGATTTTCTTAAGGAACTTGTCTTTAAGATTTGAGTTTCATGTTAAGCAACTTAGGTCTCTTACCCTCAAGTTCCACATGGATTTAAAATTCCACATCAGTTGTTGCCAGCATTTAGAACTCAAGTTCCTTCACTGAGCTTAAGTTTCAGAGACTTGAGATGGTACTTAACTAATATGTTTGATTTTGATGCTACATAACAGAATTGTAAGTAAAATTAGGATAAATGGGAAAAAAATCCGGGGGAAGGGAGGTGGGGTTCCATAATATTTTAATAAATAAATATTTTGATAAATCAACTATTGGATTACATTGTTTTGTTGTACTTTCGGTACTTGAATATTATCAAGATGATTGGAGATCAATAATTATCTCATCATAAAATGTTTAAATTTAAAATTATATGCAACACATGAATTTATGACTAAACTTAGCCTAAACTTAACTAAAATTTGAAACCCAACTCAACCTATCAACAACATTTTCACATAATCATTTACTTCATCCATTTCAACCTATGAAAATCTAACCTCAAGCATTAGGTTGGATTTTATTCATTAATTATTGGGTTGAACGTACACACCCAACTTAGGCTGACGAGGCCCTCACGTATTTTTGATGGGCAATTCTTTGGTAGAGGGTTCTGAATCTTGTGATTGCTTCTATTCATTGGGTTTTCCTAGACTATGCACTAATCAGATTAGGGTTCGGACCTAGCCAGGTTTGGATCATTTGAGGGTCAAGTTAACCCAATATGACCCTTACTCGGTCTTTTAAGAGGGTTATGTAAACCTGATATGACCCTATTTTTTTTACATGCCAAAATAAGAATAATAAATAAATAGATAAGAAACTTGGATCATATTGTCTTCTTATTCCTTTCCATACAAATAAGCTAACACTCAAAACTAAAAGTTAAACTACAAAATCTTAACCAGATTACAATTTTTGTTCCACAACTTTAATGTGGTTGATTATGAGTGGGAGACAATTATTTTTACATGGATTTATAACTATTTTTTACCACCAAAATGAATCCTTTTATATGTAACCACGTGAAGTTCTCTTTAGTGATGTGAGAAGAGAAGGGAAGATTCTAGGATTGGCTCAAATAATGTACAAAATGAAAAGATTTTTCACAAAAACAAACAGAGAGTAAGAGGAATTTGAGCAAAATAAAGGCTTCTTGACTCTTGAGCCGAACTTAAAGCCTGAGAAGTTGAAAACAATGATCAATGCTGTTCTAAACCAAATGTCCTTGCCTTCTTTTCATTTGTAGCATTCACAACAAGGTTGCTAAAATATATAGCTTTTAACAATTCAAAACACTACTTTAGATTTAAAATTGGATTTCAATTAGAGTCTAATTTTGCGTCATGTGTCTCATCTAATTTAAGTTTTTAATTTTTTGTGCCAAGTGAGTTAATTTAGTGTAAATTGGATTTCAATTAGAGTTTAATTTTTTTCTCCAAAAAAAAAAAAAAAAAAATTAGAGTTTAATTTTGCACCACTTGTCTCATTTAATCTAAAATTTTTTAATTTTTGTGTCAAGTGAGTTAATTCAATGTTAAAAACAAGGAGTCCAATATAAATAAATCTAGGTAATATATATATATATATATATATATTAAAATTAGATTTTGCCTTAGTTAGCTATGAACAAATTAAATTGTTTAGATTTTTCATTTTTGATTTTTTTTTTCTTTTGAACTAATGCGTGTTGTAAGGATGCAATTTGAGTTTTAAGCCCAAAATTTAAAAGGATCTAGACCCAAAGAGCCCAATACAATGAATTTGTAGAGAGTGGGTTGGAAAATTAAGCTCTAATGAGTTAGGTAGCAATTATAGTGGATCCAAATGATAATAAAGTAAAAATAGATTGGTTTTATCTAAAGAAAATCGTCCTCGACACAGTTCAAGGAGATTAGTTCTTGCATATAATCCTTAAAGTTGATTATAAATACAGTTCTTATTGCTACAGTATTTCTCTCTCAGTTCTCTGATCCCCTTCCTTCAAGGTCTTCTTTCTGCTTTATACTATCTTTCTTCTTTCATCTCTACCCTCCATGTGTAGAGTAGATTGCTGGTGTTGATCATTGTCCCATTAGCACATTCCTGAAGTCTCTGGTAGTAGCTGTAAGGCTAAAAATTACTATTCAAGTATCACTTTCTCATTAATGCGACCAGAGAGTTAGCTACAGAGCATTCAATGCGGTGGTAGTAGCTTTCTCTTAGATATTTTAGGACTTCCCTCTGTCCTGCGCTTCTGTGATGCTTATCCTTATCAATAGAATTTCTTGGAACGTTGCCTTGGATTGTGGACCACACCTTCGGACCTCGACTTTGCTCAGTCGAGGAGGCATTCATTCTCGAACCACCCTATTGGACTCTTATGACCAAAACTCGCCTCCTCACTCACTAGCACGGACCCCAATAACAGTGTTTGCCCATCCTCGGACTACTTCATATCCTCGGATTGGGCCTATATATATATAGACATATACCACTGGGCCTATCACCCCTACAATAGCCCTTCGAAATTCTCCTCTCTGGTTCCTCGGGAAGAAAGGAGGATTTCGATGTCATAACAATCACTGTCCTTATCACGCATTACCTCTGTCTACACAAGTGCCTTTTTAACTACCCAATGCACACTCTTGACGCTTTGGCATCCGAGACGTGCATTCATTAAATTTTTGCGGCTCCATGTTCCCCACGTTCTACGGTGCGATGCGGATCCAACGGTTGGAGATTTTATTGGAACTTCGTGTTGGGGTTTATGCTCTAAAATCCAATTTATTGGCATGTCATAAATAATTAACTAGTCTAATTATATGAGACTATCTGTAAATGAACTAATGGGATCTTAGTCCATGAGATGCATAGTATGTGATTTATGTGAAAAGTCACAGAATATATAAATCACAAGTTCTTTGTAAACTCAGAATTTTAGTTCGTAGTCGGTGATGAAATTGGACATTTCATCTGCGAAGACTATAACATATCAACTACGATGATTTGTCTTGATCATGGAAGTGGAGACTTCTAGTTGGTATGTCGATATGTTTTAAGAGTTAAGACATATTGAACTGGACCGCTGTGAGATTTATTATTCTCCTAATGACTGTCAAATGAATAATAAATCTCACGACTTCTATTTACATTAACTCTAAATCCTGAGAGAATAATGGACCTGATCATGAGATGTAGGTTGCTTTGATATATTAGGAGTGAGATCTATAAGTTACGGTCAATACCATAGTATGTTGAGCAGTCGCATTTAATGTTGATGGAACATATATTCTCAAGATGGAATTCATAGTCTCTTAACGGAGATATAAAATATTCCCTTGAGATAAGTTTAATGGGTTTAGTTATTCAGAGTGTTGGGCCCAACCACTTTAGTAAGGAGTTACTAAAGTATATATATTTATGAAATTGGATTTCATAAATATATATTGAATAACATAAAGGATTAAACCGGGTACTCAAGGATTAAGATGTAGTAATCTTCAAAGTGACAGTCAATATTCATGACTTTGTATTACTACGAATATTTTAATGAAGGGGTTGCATGTACAATAAAGTCTTGGGATATAATTTATAGATAAGGCCTAGAGTGCAATTATATTTATATAGTGATATTAAATATAGTTAATGGTAACTTTGGACTTGTCAAGAGTTGACAGAAAAGTCCAACGCCCATTGGAGCTAGTGTCTTATTGGTCCCTTTTGGTCCCACTTCAAGCCACACATTTAAGCCCAATTGGAAAGGCCCAAAAGGTCAGCCCAATTAGAAAATTGGTTAGATACAAAGGAAAAAAACGTACAGAATTTTATGCATGAAAAACATCATTGTGAAATGGTGTATGTGAGCGTATGTCACTCTCAAATTCTTCCTTTGTAACCAATTGAGAGTCCACACTTCTTGGGCGTTAGTGGAATTGGAGTGAAGATTAAAAGTCTTCCTAAGAACTTCTGATCTTTGGTTTTGAATTTCACCGCACCAAGGTACACATTTTTGTTCTCTAATTCTGAAACTTACATAGCACATGTTATTATTTTCTAATGAAGTAGATCCGTTTAATTTTCCGCTGCGCACATCTATTTTTCCAACAAATGGTATCAGAGCGGCCTTCAATTTCGAATCTGTATAACATGTTTTGTGAGTTTTGGAATTAGAGAAAGTAATTTCATGTTGTTAGAAGATTATACACTTAATTTTCTGCATGATCATTGAAATTATTGTTTGATGAAAACTGATATTGATGTTATGATGTTGTTTAAATTTGAATTTAAGTATGTTAAATTGATCTTTAAGGCTATAGCATCAATGGAATTCAATTTGATATCATTCTCTAGCTATCATGTTCGTATGTTAGTTGTTTGTTCAAGAAAAATCGTAGAAAACTGCCCTAGAAAATTTATGGAAATTCGAGTTTCACGAGTTTCGATCGATCGAAAATCACTTTCGATTGGTCAAGTGAAACAGTGATCAGACTTTTTAAATAGATTGACTTTCAATTGCTAGTCGATCGATCGAATTTGTTTTTCGATCGATCGAGAGGCAATCAAGTGTCGATCGAACAAGTCAGGTGGTTAAGTTCAATTTTTTTAATTTTTTCGATCGATCAAAGGGCACATTTGATCGATCGAAAGAAGGAAAATTAGAAATTTTTCTAAGTGTTTTCACAATAAAGAAAGAGCAATGCAATGTCTGATTAGATTACACATGGTTCTAACTAAAATAGCTAATGAGATCAAAGATATTAGTTAAATAGAACTCTTAATCTTAAATTCTTTTATGATTAAAATTCCTTAATTTATTTTAATTAGAGGTTTTTAATGAGATTAAAATTCTAATTAAAATTATATAGTTTCTAATGAGATTAGAATACTTTATCTAGTAAATTAAGGATAGAGTTCTATGTAACTATTTTTGATTCATTAGTGTTTAAGGAATCCTAAATAGTTTAGGACTTCCATTTTAGTTAGTGATTCTAATAAGATTAGAGTCTACAACAAGTGCAAGGTTATTAGTTGTGATGAGATCACAATTATTTAAGAAAAACCCAAGCAACGAGTGGGAGTGCTGAAATAACTCTTTTGTTAAGTTTATTGTAATGTGGATAGATACCTTGTTTTGACTTCAAGTCTTGCATTCCATGCAGAGGGTATTTATTTCACAGATTACAAGGTTAAACTTCTTTGTGATTGTGCGAATGTTCGTTACGTTATTGTGACGTGACTTAGTTACATCACATTGAATTTAAACAATTAAACACATTTAATGTGTAGGGTTAAAATTGTGATTAGATCACAATGATTTCAACACAATCCACTTGTTTTAAAATTTCTAGTGGGAGAGAGATACAAGGGTTGGATCTCACGGCCTCCATTGTCGGTTCATAGTGGTGTGAGGTAAACATCTCGTCTTGGCCTCGAGCCTTGCATTCCATGCGAAGGATGTTTATTTCATGGTACTACAAGATTGAATTTCCTGGTTTATAGTGGTTTGATCAAACACCTTGTCTTAGCTTCGAGCTTTGCATTCCATGCGGAGGGTGTTTTTATCATGGTACTACAAAATAAACCTGTTGAAGGGATGAAATGTGGCTACACATGATTCTAGACAATGGTGTACACTAGACTAAGTTTGATAGTATCCTCTATGCTGAGTTCTTACTATTATTACTTAGAGGTTAAAGAAAAAGCGGCAAATTATTTTTGTTTTGTAAGAGTTGCCATGATAGCATTAATAATGAGCATAATTCTCGCCTTATCATAGTGGTTGATATTCACTCTATGCTGAGGAATATTAATTGCAGGATTAGGTTGTTGCACCTAATATAATATGTTTTATGGGTTCCATATTATATGGTTATGGATGCAAAATGATAATGTCCTGGTATTTATGTTCTAAGTCTCAAAATAGAGTTGTCATAAATTTTGTTCTCTAGCTACTATTTTAATTGAATCACATTAACTAAGAAATAATTTTGGACATGGTGCTTAAAGGAGTTGAAGTACATATTTGTGTTTGATTCAGCATTGTCATTATTTCCTATGCATGATGCATTGATGGAAGATAGCTTATGATATGATCATAGTTTCCATTGAAATGCTAATATGCTACATTGGCTTCTATTTCTATTGTGCTATAGCATAAGATGTAAGGGTTAGTACATATTAAGTCTAAATGAGATGTTTTGGTATGAAACATATAGAGTGCTAAGAAAGGCTTAAGGAGTTCCAATTCTATATCATTTTATGAAAATATTTTTATTTTAAAATGAATTGGAATTCTTGGATGAAGAGATTAAATGTTAATCTCATATGGATATAAGTCCTTGTCAGAATCATTTGATTAATTCAAATTGTTTTGAAAATAATTTCTTTTATGTTATCTGAATTGATGAGTGAGTGCTACACAACGGAAGACATCCTAAAAGCTAAGACTAAGATCAATATGATTTAATTCGAATTCTTAGCCTAAACCGAAAGGTAAGGGTGGTGAGAAGAGGAATTATAATACCAAATAGTTGGACAAGTTAGTTGTCCTAGTAGTTGCCAAAAGGAAATTAGACTCAAAAGTATGACCAAAGGAAAGTGTTTCTGGTTTGGTTAAACTAAGCTTTGTCCATGATTGTTTTCTAGATGGAGATTTACATGTTTTACTTTTTAAAGAGAAAGTTTCCATCCTTTGGTATTGTATGTTTTGGCACTTATGTCTAGATCTTATTAATCTAAATGATATTCAAGATTGGTGAAAGATGGGCTTTTAGAACCATTATTATTTTATATTCCCAATCTATGAACTATTTAGAGGATAATATAATCTAGGACTCCTTTATTATAAAGGAATATAGTATTAATGACTTCTTTAAGTCATAACATACATAAAGGAGGAATAAGACTCTTTTAAAAATAGTAAAGTACATGATAAGTATTTCCATTTGCTTATTTCTTTTGGAGATATACTCTAATAATTACAATACATTTTCTAAAATTGATTTCAAAAGTTTGTTCCTAAGACATTTGTCAAATTGTGGATTGGGTGAAAACCTAGTATATGATACTTCCATTTTTGGAGATGTCCAGCATTTGTGCTAGAAAGGAAGTCTAACAAATTGAAATCAAAAGGTAGAAAAATGTGTGTTTATGATGGGTATCCAAAAGGAATTGCATAAGATTATTTTGGTAGTCATAAAGATTACAAGATGTTTGTAAAGTACAAATACAAAGTTCTTGATGATGACTATTTGAATAATCTTAAAGAAATGTTCTAGAAGAAAAGGTCAGAATTTTTGTAAGACAACTATAAAGTACATTTAGAAATGAGATGGTTGTATTAGATACACCACAAGGTATTATTCTATATATATGTATATATATATATATATATAGCTAGTACACCGGTACAATATCGTAGTGGGAGGATTGTAAATTCATACTTTTGGGATAAACTTTTGAAGTCATTTCACAAGGATAGGATTTTGATCCTTGGTCCTACGTAGAGGCAATAGATGATATGAATATGAATTATTGGATCAAGGTTATGTGAATAGAATTAGATTCTATTTAAAGTCTAGAACTTATAGAGGCGCCTAAAGGCATTAAGCCTATTGTTCTCAAATAGGTCTACAAGGAAATGAGATTGATAGATTTGAAGGTGCAAACCTTCAAAGTCAAGACTAGTGGCGAAAAGATTTATTCAAAAAGAAATGGTTCGACTATGAAAAGATTTTTTCACTAATAGTCAAGTTTGACTCTATCTAGATTCTCTTATCCATTATATTTCATTTGGATGAAATATGGTAATGGATATCAAGAAAGCTTCTTTTAGTAGCAATCTTGAGGAAGACATCTATATGATGTACCTAGACTTATACATAGCAAAGAACCAATAGTGATTAGTATGTAAGTTGCTTAAATTCCATTTATGGACTAAAGCAAGCATATGAATCATAAAATATCATCTTTGATCAAACAATCAAATTGTTTGATTTTGATCAAGTATTAAAAGCCTTATGTGTGTAAAAGTTATATAGAATAATAAATTTCTTAATGTATGTTGATGGCATTCTAATCATTTAGAATGATGTAGAGTTATTGTCATCAATGGAATTTTCTGTTGTCTAATCCAGTTTGATATAAAGTACTTGGGAAAGACTAGTCACATCCTACGAATTAAACTTTGTTAAAATTCAGGAATTGGGATGTTGGGTCTATCTCAAACTACTTAAATATATTAGATTCTAGCCAAGTATAGCATGTAATACTTTAAGAAAGAATTCTTTCCTTTTTTAAGTTTGAACTTCCTTTATATAGGACTATAGTCCCAAGACATATAAAAGGAAGAGCATATTAAGACGGTTCCTTATATCAAAAGTGATAGGAAATCTTTATGCTATGCTTAATACTAGGCTAAATATCTATTTTGAGGTAGACATGGTAAGCAAATATCAATTGAATTGAAGATCACTTAATTTAGTGGGAGTAAAGCATATACTCAAATATCTTAGGAGAATGAGGGATTATATGTTTGTCCACAAAAGTGAGGTTTTGATAGATACTGGATATACAAACATTGACTTATAGTTTTGTTGTGATTCATGAAGTTGAACTTCAAGTTATGTGTTCATCTTAGGTGGTGAAGATATACATTAAGTGTAAGTATTATCTCATTAGAGAGATACGAGTACTTGAGAAGTAGTAGTGGAACAGATAATTTATGTAATAAATCTTACTGAAACTTGTTTCCAAGCCTTGCCTTAGAGTGACTGTGAATTACTCTAAAAGGGAGATAAGTGTCGGATATATGATAAATTGTCTTTAAGGGCAAGTGGGAGATTGTTGGGGTTTATGCCCTAAAATCTAATTTATTGACATGTCATAAATAATTAACTAGTTTAATTATATGATACTATCTATAAATGAACTAATGGGACATTATCTTAATCCATGAGATGCATAGTATGTGATTTATGTGAAAAGTTACAGAAGATATAAATCACAAGTTCTTTGTAAACTCAGAATTTTAGTTCGTAGTCGGTGATGAAATTGGGCATTTCATCTGTGTGAGAGACCGCGCCCCCGGCCCCTTTTTATAGATGTTGGGCTAAACCCACGTGAATGGGTGGAGTCGTGTTATTGTCTCTCAAAATGGAGATTCGACTAGTTATATTTTTCCCTTTAGATTAAGGGTTTTACAATGGAGTCGCCACTTATTTAATTATGGAAAAATAAGAAAACCATGAATGAAAAATTCCTCATTTTATTAATTTGAAATTGAATTTACATTGATCATAGGAAAATTACATGGCTTTGGTCCTAGATACAATCTAAGATAAAGTACATGGCTTTGTTTCCTAATTACAATCTAAAAATCAAAAATTACATGGATAAGTATTTGATCTACTAACCCTTGATCTAAGCTCGGAGGCTATGTTACAAGATGGGAAGGTGTTAGGCACCCATCTTGCCCGGTGAAACCGGTCTTCTAGACTATGGTGGCCAACATTCATATCACATCATCCAATATGTCAATCAATTTGTATGTTGAATTTAATGTGTGTGCATGTGATAAACCCTAATTCAATTTATTAAGCATGACGTTTGGATTAAAAAATGAACTCTAGTGAATGTGTGTGGATAGTGATAAACCTAGATTCAAGGATTTGAAAGAATTACTAAACAAACATGTTTTTCATATTTTTGATGTGGATTTAAGATTAAATCTAGTGATATGCATGAACATGTGATGAACAACTAAGAACGTGTGAAGAACATATAAGAACATTCAAACATATTCAAGGGAATTATCATGTTTTAATCTTAAATTCTCATCATGGAAATATAAACAAACAGTTAGGGAATGAGATTATACCTTCATGCAAGATCCATATAATGGAGGAGGAGATTCTTGATGGAGGTCCTAAGGGTGGAGGAAAAGAAGAGCTAGGAGAGGGAGAGTGAGTCTCACTCAATACCTTGAGTCTCAGGAAGACCAAGATATGACAAGACTACTCAACTTCACTAGAACTCAAGAGAAGAGAAGAGAGGGGGATTTTTTTTTGTCTTTTGGAATGAAGGAGAGGGAGGTTTATATAGTAGTGGTGGAGGAAATATGAATGGATGGCCATTTAATGAGAGTTGACAAGGAATCATGAACCTAGACCTCATTTTAGCCTTTAGGGAAATCTGGTGCATTAAATGGAAAGATTGGTGGGAGTGAGGAGCAAGCCAAAATTCGGTTTTCCCGTAGCTGCTATCACAGCCTATAGAGCCAACTTTGAAAAATCATATCTGCCTCAATTCTGATCGGAATTGTCTCATTCTTATGCTCAAATTGAAGCCCTGGATGTCTAGTTTCTGGGAAAAATAACCTCATTCATAGATTCAAAATATTCTGAGAGATATCAATGAAATGGTAAGCAGAGGTCATTTGTTAGAAAATAGTTTCAGCACAATTAACATTAATAGGTCCCCAAATTAGCTCCCAATTAACATTAAATGGCTCCAATCACTCCCATTTTAGACTTAATTGGCTCTAAATTTACTCTAATTAAAAGATAATTGCACAAATTACTCATTGAATAATTAATGTTTAACTATCTAATTAATTAGGTGTATGCAACTCTACCATAAAATGTAGTCCTAACCAATCAAATTATGACACATCATCGATCTCAAATTGATTATATTTATAACCAATTGAAATCAATTGTTCATAATCACATATAGTCAGACTCAATTTGTAATAGTGCATCTCAGCCATTAAAACTTGATTTGATGATAACTTTCAATCTAATGATCCGATTAGGGCTCATGACCAATTGATTTGATCGTTACAACATCAAGATCATTTTGGTGAAATGAGATTAAGGATCTAATGACCAGAATCAAGATGCATATTTTCAATGTGAAATTACCCTTTTACCCTCCATATGAGGTTAAATACGGGTTGCAAAACAGGGTGTCAACAGAATGCCCCTCATTGGCAGAGCTTGAAAAGCGAATGCCAATGTATGAAAGAGACACCTAACTTTGCAATCAGTATTTAACCGTGGTGAATGTATGATGCATGTAAATAAAAATGCAGACAGTCATGTTCTGGATCAAAATGTGGACCGAATCTCAAGGGAGATTGCCTACGTACCTCTTAGTGGGAGGATCAGGTCTAAACGTAGTTCATGCATGCAGCCCCCCCTTTTGTTTGTTTGTTTTTTTTTTTTTTTTTGTGTTTTTTTTTGAAAAAAATGAGTACAAGACATACTTACCAGTGGTCTGATGGATTTGAAGTTTTGGACGTGCTTCCCAGAGGTCCGATGGATTTGAATTTGGACGTGCTTCCCAGAGGTCCGATTTGGACGTGCTTCCCAGAGGTCCGATGGATTGAAGTTTTGGACGTGCTTCCTAGAGGTCGATGGTTTGAAATTTGGACGTGCTTCCTAGAGGTCCATTGAAATTGAATTTTGGACGTGCTTCCCAGAGGTCTGATGGATTGAATTTGGACGTGCTTCCTAGAGGTACGATGGATTGAATTTTGGACGTGCTTCCCAGAGGTCCATTGAATTTGAATTTTTGGACGTGCTTCCCAAAGGTTCGATGGTTTGAATTTGGACGTGCTTCCCAGAGGTCCGATGGTTTGAAGTTTGGATGTGCTTCCCAGAGGTCCATTGAAATTGAATTTTGGACGTGCTTCCCAGAGGTCCGATGGATTGAATTTGGACGGGCTTCCTAGAGGTCCAATGGATTGAATTTTGGACGTGCTTTCCAAAGGTTCGATGGTTTGAATTTGGACGTGCTTCCCAGAGGTCCGATGGTTTGAAGTTTGGATGTGCTTCCCAGAGGTCCATTGAAATTGAATTTTGGACGTGCTTCCCAGAGGTCCGATGGATTGAATTTGGACGGGCTTCCTAGAGGTCCAATGGATTGAATTTTGGACGTGCTTTCCAAAGGTTCGATGGTTTGAATTTGGACGTGCTTCCCAGAGGTCCGATGGTTTGAAGTTTGGATGTGCTTCCCAGAGGTCCATTGAAATTGAATTTTGGACGTGCTTCCCAGAGGTCCGATGGATTGAATTTGGACGGGCTTCCTAGAGGTCCAATGGATTGAATTTTGGACGTGCTTTCCAAAGGTTCGATGGTTTGAATTTGGACGTGCTTCCCAGAGGTCCGATGGTTTGAAGTTTGGATGTGCTTCCCAGAGGTCCATTTTGAATTTGGACGTGCTTCCCAGAGGTCCATGGATTTGAAGTTTGGACGTGCTTCCCAGAGGTCCGATGGATTGAAATTTGGACGTGCTTCCCAGAGGTCCGATGGATTGAAGTTATGGACGTGCTTCCCAGAGGTCCATTGAAATTGAATTTTGGACGTGCTTCCCAGAGGTCCGATGGATTGAAGTTTTGGACGTGCTTCCCAGAGGTCCGATGGATTGAAGTTATGGACGTGCTTCCCAGAGGTCCATTGAAATTGAATTTTGGACGTGCTTCCCAGAGGTCCGATGGATTGAAGTTTGGACGTGCTTCCCAGAGGTCCAATGGAATTGAAAGGTATTATTCATATCGATGTGTGTGGGCCTTTTACCCTAATACCTGCAAAATAAATACTTTCAATTAGCAACAGAGTTATTCATTGAAAAGACTTTGGCATACCTGGCGAATGCCCCTAGTTTGGGACATATTCCATGCTTCGATGAATGTTGAGGGCGGACTATTGACTTGATGTTGCACCACTGGAGAATATGGAAGAGGATGATAGCTTTCTGTTCCTGAAGAAGAATTTAATGAAGGATTTTTTTTTTTTTTTTTTTTGAATTTGGAAAACTTGAATTTTCTTTTGAAGGAATTGAAAATTTTGA
>NC_044911.1:60173927-60403946 GCF_001633185.2 Quercus lobata
TTTTTTTTTGAAATATGAAGATTTATTCATTATCAAAAAGTGAGGAAGATGAAGATGGAGTAAAAGTGATGAAGATTTATTCATGATGATGTTTTTTGAAAAACCTATCCTTTGAATGAGAACAACTTTGGTTGGGAGTTGATGCAGATTGCTGGATAAGTCCTTGCTTAATTTCTGCAAAAAGATAATTTCAATTAGCAATGGATTTATTCATTGAAATGAATTGGAAGTATTTACCCAATGCCCCTAGTTTGAGGCATATTCCATGCTTAGAATTGAAGTTGAGTTCATTTGATGTTGCGACAATTGGGGAACATGAAAGAAGATCACGGTCCGTCATCATTGGTTCCTACAAAAAGGCTTTCTTTCTCTAGCTTGTTAGAAACCAATTATCATGAAAACTTGCATACAATATAAATAGGCCAATGCTCTAAGTTTAAACATGCTTAATGCAAACAAATGGGCTTAACCTAACATGCACCCAAACAATTTTGTCACATTATTTTGACTTTGTTCTCCAAGGTTGTTTGGGTGAATGGGACCGGGCCTCTGCAAGGCTGCCTACGTACCTCTGTCATAGAGGATCAGGTCAAGACGTAGTTCAAGAGAACTGGATTTTGAAAAAGAATGATTTTTTTTTTTTTTTAAATTATGAACAAGAGGTGATTCTTTGAACAACCATTTTGGCAAATCAAAGTGTTTAAGAAGTCAAACAAATCTCTTTGATTAGGAAGGATAAGATCATTAAACTCATGTAATCAAATTTGCCTCATCCTTTTGAACATCGTCAGATTAAGTCTCCAAAGGCAATCAAGAAATGAAATGTGATAATATTTATGAATCACATTGTTGGGTGCAAACAAGGAGAGTGCTCCAGGTTTGGAAGTTCTTTTGAGTTATTTTGAGGATTTGAGAATTTGAGAAAATTTGTCTTGGACATATCATCTTGTGGGTTTGACAATTTTAAGCATTTTTCCTTTTTAATTCAAGAGAAAAATATTATTAGAGTTTAAGATGCACCTACAACTAGCAAGACTTCAAGGAGGTCTTTACTCATGGGTTGTAATGTAGGCTGGGTTTGGCTTATGAAATGAAAGATATAAAAGGCTCAAAATTCCCTATGATGTTTCCCCCAAGTATGCATTACTCAAAAATCAAGTATTGGAGGAGTTGTCCCATTTCTTCTTTGTCATCTTCTCACTAGTCTTCATTGGTCACTTGTATCAACATTTGCTTTTATGCTCATTCATCTTGAATCATACCTCTAGACTTTCATCTTGTAAAATCCTTTTCTTTTTAGATTATATCTTCAAGTTTCCAATTTGCTAGGATTTTTCCTTTTTTTTTTTCTTTCTTTTCTTTGGCCCTAACTTTTGCCTAGGCCGCCCTTTTGGGTTTTCAGCCTAGCGGGCTTTCTTTTTTTTTTTTTTTTTTTTGCCCTAGCTTTTGCCTAGACCACCCTTTTGGGTTTTAGCCTAGCGGGCTCCTTTTTTTTTTTTTGGTCTTTCATCTCTTGATTAAATGAACTTTTGGGAACCTTTTGCCCTCCTTGTATTTCTCAGTTTAATTATTTTTGGTCATTTTGATGCACTCTCTAGACTTCTTTTTTGCCTCAATGCACTTGCACCTTTCTGTGCTTGATGAATCTTTTCCTTTTTTTATGAAATCTCTTTTAGATGAATCTTGTATTCCTCTTGGTATGATGAATTTTAGGCTCTTCAAACTTGATGCACACCTTTTTGTTTTCTCTCACATTGATAGAATTTCATTTCTTTTTCCTTGATTAAGTGAAAACTCCTTTTACTTTGATGATCTCTTATCTTTAGCTTAATGAATTCTCCACTTGTCTTTCATGTCTTCTAGGAGAGCTTTATCAATTAGCTTCAAAGATACAAGGTCGACTCCTCCTCAACATGAGATTTAAGCATGCATACTTTGAATTTTCCCACCCTAGGTTTAGATTTTAGTGGGTTCATGCAAAAAAAAGGCTAAGTGTTTAAAGGCTCAAATGGGCTAGCAATGGATAATGATCATTCTAGGTATTAAGGTATAATCTTGTTTTACCAAAGACGGCCTCCTATCCCTAGTAATGCTTGCTTGTAGGCACAGTGACTCTAGCTCTTTTAATAAATTCATCTTAAAAGAAAAAGTATGAATGCTCTAATGATGTGAAACAAAAGACTTTTGACAATTGGATCAAGTGCATGGATTCTCGAGATTTTTCGATGGATGGATTTTTTTGATTGCCTTTTAAGACCATTTCTTCTTATATTCTAAGTCAAGTAGCAAAAGTCTTTACATGGATCAAATGAAATTAATCATTCCTTGGTACAAGTTGATTGCTCAAGCTTTTAAACATCAAGATTCTAAAAATGTTTTGTCCAAGGGATCCTTATGTACCATTTTGAAAAGGAGACTTTTTTTTTTTAATCTTGAAAGAAAGAAAAAAAAAAATTGGGTCTTTTTTAAAAAGGTCACTAGGAAGTTCAATGCCCCTAGTTCAAGGAATTTTTTTTTTAAAATGACTTAAGGGCTCAATGCTCCTTGTCCAAAGGCTTCTTTCATTTGAAAATTTTTCTCTTTTTTTGGGAAATTTGGAAATCTTGAATTGTTTTTTTTTATTATTATATATATATACACAAACAAAGCTCATTAAATGCTACATGAAGAATTTGAATTCAAAGAAACATAGAAACACGGAATAAACAATCAAACTTTAAACTTAACCATGATGTTGCAAACCAAATGTAAAGTGAGGCAAAGTTGGGCCATTTGCTTCCTCTTGGTCCATTTAGGATGCTTGAGGCTTGGTGTGCTTGAACCTTGATTATGATGAAATGGCTTGGGCTTTCACTTGGAAGGCTTGAACATTGATTATGATCTCTTGGTATCTGCTTGAAATGGCTTGGGCTTACACTTGGAAGGCATGCATCTTGTGAGCTTTTGATGTTAATCATGAGTATGCACCTTTGATGGGCTCAAGTGTTGGGCTTAGACTCATTCAAGAAACAAATTGGGCTTCCATTTCAAGTAGAGTTCAATCTTAGGCTTTTGGGTTTGAGTTCATTCACAACATGCAATGTTCAAACAATCATGATGGGCTCAAGCGTTGGACTTGAGTCATCATGGTTCAACCAACGGCCAAACAAATGCGTAATGAAATGCAATTTACATGGATCGACCTAAAGGTAGGTTCTATGGGTCATTACAACATGGGTAGAAGGTAGGTTAAAGGTCCCCACAAGCTAGGACGTCGTACCTCTCAACTTGTGACGCCAGGAGCGCCGCGTTGGTCCAAACGGTACAGTTTGTCCCTATGGACCACCATGGCATAACCATGATGATCCTTGTCGCGGTGGGTGGTAGGTTCACCGCTGGGTATGTGAGTCTCAGGAAGACCACAATCCACGGCTAATACTACCGGGCTTCCGGGCTTGCACACAAATAAAATAAATTTCATTCAAGCAAATGATGCATGACATGCAAAATAATGACATATTAGACATATTATATACAAAAAGCAATAAACAAACAATGACATGGTTGGCCACCATAACCTAATTGAAGCTTAGCCCTCAATATCCCCAGCGGAGTCGCCACTGTGAGAGACCGCACCCCCGGCCCGTTTTTATGATGATGTTGGGCCAAACCCACGTGAATGGGTGGAGTCGTGTTATTGCCTCTCAAAATGGAGGTTCAACTAGTTATATTTTCCCCTTTAGATGAAGGGTTTTACAATGGAGTCGCCACTTATTTAATTATTGGAAAAATAAGAAAACCACGAATGAAAAATTCCTCATTTTATTAATTTGAAATTGAATTTACATTGATCATAGGAAAATTACATGGCTTTGGTCCTAGATACAATCTAAGATAAAGTACATGGCTTTATTTCCTAATTACAATCTAAAAATCAAAAATTACATGGATAAGTATTTGATCTACTAACCCTTGATCTAAGTTCGGAGGCTATGTTACAAGATGGGAAGGTGTTAGGCACCCATCTTGCCCGGTGAAACCGGTCTTCTAGACTATGGTGGCCAACATTCATATCACATCATCCAATATGTCAATCAATTTGTATGTTGAATTTAATGTGTGTGCATGTGATAAACCCTAATTCAATTTATTAAGCATGGCATTTGGATTGAAAAATAAACTCTAGTGAATGTGTGTGGATAGTGATAACCTAGATTCAAGGATTTGAAAGAGTTACTAAACAAACATGTTTTTCATATTTTTGATGTGGATTTAAGATTAAATCTAGTGATATGCATGAACATGTGATGAACAACTAAGAACATGTGAAGAACACATAAAAATAATTAAGAACATTCAAACATATTCAAGAGAATTATCATGCTTTAATCTTAAATTCTCATCATGGCAATATAAGCAAACAGTTAGGGAAGGGGATTATACCTTCATGCAAGATCCATATGATGGAGGAGTGGATTCTTGATGGAGGTCTTAAGGGTGGAGAAAAAGAAGAGTTAGGAGAGGGAGAGTGAGTCTCACTCAATACCTTGAGTCTCAGGAAGACCAAGATATGACAAGACTACTCAACTTCACTAGAACTCAAGAGAAGAGAAGAGAGGGGGATTTTTTGTGTCTTGGAATGAAGGAGGGGAGGGTTTATATAGTAGTGGTGGAGGAAATATGAATGGAAGGTCATTTAATGAGAGTTGACAAGGAATCATGAACCTAGACCTCATTTTAGCCTTTGGGAAAATCTGGTGCATTAAATGGAAAGATTGGTAGGAGTGAGGAGCAAGCCAAAATTCGGTTTTCCCGTAGCTGTTGTCATAGCCTATAGAGCCAACTTTGAAAAATCATATCTGCCTCAATTCTGATCGGAATTGTCTCATTCTTGTACTCAAATTGAAGCCCCGGATGTCTAGTTTCTGGGAAAAATAACCTCATTCACAGATTCAAAATATTCTGAGAGATATCAATGAAATGGTAAGCAGAGGTCATTTGTTAAAAAATGGTTTCAGCACAATTAACATTAATAGGTCCCCAAATTAGCTCTCAATTAACATTAAATAGCTCCAATCACTCCCATTTCAGACTTAATTGGCTCTAAATTTACTCTAATTAAAAGATAATTGCACAAATTACTCATTAAATAATTAATGTTTAACTATCTAGTTAATTAGATGTATGCAACTCTACCATAAAATGTAATCCTAACCAATCAAATTATGACACATCATCGATCTCAAATTGATTATATTTATAACCAATTGAAATCAATTGTTCATAATCACATATAGTCAGACTCAATTTGTAATAGTGCATCTCAGCCATTAAAACTTGATTTGATGATAACTTTCAATCTAATGGTCCGATTAGGGCTCATGACCAGTCGATTTGATCGTTACAACATCAAGATCATTTTGGTGAAATGAGATTAAGGATCTAATGACCAGAATCAAGATGCATATTTCCAATGTGAAATTACCCTTTTACCCTTCATGTGAGGTTAAATACGGGTTGCAAAATAGGGTGTCAACAGTGAGTTGATCCATTAATGCCTTAAGCTATACCCGCGTAGAATTGGTGAGAATATGGCAGCAATCAAACACGAAGATGGCATAGATATTTACTGAAATGTTTCCAAGGCCACATTTCCAAATATATTTTTATAAATTTGTTGTGAATTAATCTGAAAAATGGATGAGAATCGAAGGTGACACCAACCAATTTAGGCCCAAAAAAAGAGTTGCACACCTAACCCAACAAGACTAATAGGTATCACTAGCAAAGATCTAGCCGGAATACATTTCTTTTCCGGCATGGATAAATCAATTTACAATCAGTTTTTAGAAATCTAAAATGTTTAATTACAAAGGATGATGAAATTGACTAACTACAACTCGGTTTCGTGCATCACATTAAATTTGGAAGAAAATAGAACACTATTTAGTAGAGCCTTAGTCTGGTTTCAATTTTCCTCCTATATATTGGGCATATCTCAAGGTCTTGTCCACAATCGCAACATGTCTGCATACAAAGACATTTATAGAAGACATTTGTTAAATGTTAATACATTTCACTCACTTATCTCTTCTTCAGAGAATGACCAAATGGAAGAGGAAAATTTACCTAGTGTCCACAACCATAGGCCATGTCCTTGCACGCTGACCAGTAGATAGGTGTCGGTTCATAACTCCAACTCCAACTAATATGATTGACAAAGGAAACTTGCTGGAGAAAAAAAAAAAGCATATAAGACAAGAAGACAACTGGCCAAAAAGCATTGGAGTAAACAAATTGCCCCATTGTTAATATTTTATTTAACTCATTGTTAATATAAGTAACAGTATAGAATCATTATAACTTGAAAAGCATCATTTACAACTAAATCTAACATGGACACATGTTTATCATCACTATGTTGTCACACACCTAAAAGATCAACATCAAATTATTTTTATATTTTAAGTAATGTAGGACAAGCCATAACAATTCAACAATAAAATAAAAGAAGTGAAAAATAAAGGCTCTGCCTCCTACCTAAATAAGACATAACCAAAGTATACAAGGAGTATACCTTTAAAATACGAGGGACACCATGAATACACTTGTTGTAGTCCATGAACTGAAGTAGAACCTTGAGCAAGTACGACTGAAGTCAAAATCACCTTATTTATGTCAAATACAACTAAATCCCATGAACGTCCTTGCTTTAGCAAAAAAAAAAAAAAAAGGAATAAAATAAAAACCCACTTTCAGGAGCTCTTTCACAGTTTATCTAACCAATTGATCACAAAATACAAACTGACGCATATTCGCTCAATTTGGATTTTGTGATCAATTGGTTAGAGAAACTGTGAAAGAGCTCCTAAAAGTGGGTTTTTATTTGTTTGTTTTTTGTTTTTGCTAAAGCAAGGACGTTCATGGGTTCTTTCAGAGTTTCAAACACTCCAATGCCAGATTCACTGCCTTAGTGAAGGTTCCTATCCGCGAACAAGGATTTACATAAAATATTATTAATTTATTCACAGCTGGTCCCAAGGCTTGAAAAAGGAGGAGAGTTAAGGTAGGTTGACAGCTAATGTAAAATTTAGTCAGCTTTGGATCAATTGCTCATCATTTATTTCATGCTTTGGAAAATATTTTATACCAGCATTATCGGCAGATAAAGTAAGGAGAGTTTTATTTATTTATTTAAGTAAGGAAAGTTTCCCATATAAAGAAATAAACTGAACTAATGACCACACCCCCACCCCCCCAAAAAAAAAGATCAGCTCAATAAAGCCTTCTATCCAATTCCATATAGAATAAAGCAATAAAAATAAAATAAAATAAGAGCCGGCAAGACAGTATCAGCACCTTTCTTTGAGTTCTTTATCATGATTAGCCAAGGCATCCTGAAGATCTTGAAGGACCCTATCCCTTTCTGCAGATACAGATAATAGTACATCTCTTTAAAATTAACAAATATGCCTTGCGCAGTTTCAGGACGCATATACCTGCAGAAAATGAAATAATTAATAACTCTGCTTCCAAGGGTAGGTACTCATAATTTTGCACACAAATTCAAGAGATGATCAAAGTCAATCAAAAGAGTATAACTGAAATTAGGTACATATACAACAACAACAACAACAATAACCATGCCGACCAGTCCCAACCAAGAACATGTTAAAACCATAAAAAGCAAGTCCCCAGTCACAATACATGGAAAATACTCTTGTGGAGAAGGATTAGATTACACTTACTGAGATATAACATGAGCAATAGCTGCCCCACTGATACCCATACGGAAAACAAACATAAAATAGTGGATCGAGTATAATGTTTGTTACATCTCCTGCCACTGCAATTGATAAGATTAAAAAATAATCAAAATGGAGTGATGGCAGAAATGTATTTGTATATATTATAAGCTGAAAAAGAAAAATCATAAGTTGAACTGTTCCCATCTGCTAAGGTATACCAGTGGCGTATAAAGGTGTTTTTGTGTCCTTAAATCCACGAAACACCCCTTGCATGGCCAATGAAAGAAGAACCGCAAGAGCACCAAGTGACCTCAATGTCAAGTACTGTTGTGCAGGAGTTAGCATTGGAGAATCCTATATATAAATGATAGTGCAACACTGTAATGACATTGACACAGTAATAAATCAAGGGACTTGATATTAGAGGAAACACAGAGTAAATCATATATATATTATAAGTAGAAACTATAACAAAATTGCGCACAATAAGTTCTAGATTCACTTATTACTATATCTTAAAGAACTTACCGAAGTAACTCCCATGAAGCCTAATAGAGGTTTTGCTCCAAATATGAGGAATATGGCTCGTATGAGGCCAACTATGCTGCCAATAACTAATGCTGATGAGGCTGACGGAATATGCCTCCTTTCATTGTCAATCTTAACTATTTCAAAGCTCCCATGATCTAGTTGTGACTTGTATGCATTCTCACATGTACCTGATAGAGAAAATTTGAAGGGACCAATATAACTTACTACCTCAACTTAGGTAGTGTATGAATAGTAAAAAGTATCTGAGATTTAAAAAGCTAAAAACCAATGTTTTATCGTTAAAAATGCTTAAAGAGTGAAATAAGAGAAAAAAAAAATGGAAAGTATACCATTTTTTGGAATCAACTCTTCGTCTTCCCCATTCATAGTTGAACCTGTATAGTCTTGATTGAATAGAGCAATCGAGACTCCTACAGCTGCAAAGTGTGCTACAGAAAGAGTAAATTCAAGAAGGAATGTCAAAAGGTATATTATATGCTAGTCTATAGTAAAAACCTAATACTAAGTCGCGCACACCTTTTGCTCCTCAACCACCCTTAAGACATTCTCGTCAGCCCTTTTCTGCTCCAAGGAAGCCAATTGAAGTGAATTGTTCCTCAGATCATGCTACAAGGACACAAAATCAACATCAGTACACAGCTGAAGCATCATTTTATAAATTCAAAGAAAATGTTTTCGCCTGATCAAGTCAAACAGTGTCTGCTAAATTGGTCATAAATTGTTCCAAATACACCAATACTACTAGTTTTGGTTAATTTCAGGGCCGGTTGAACCATATAAGCAGTTGATGCAATCGCCTAAGGTCCCCATTTGTAAAAAAAAAAAAAAAAAATTATATATATATATATATATAATATTTATCTATATATTTTAATTACCAAAAAAAAAATTAGGCACTTTTATTGGTCAATAAAATGCATTAAAAAAACCATATTGTATTCTAAAATGCAGAATACAACAAAATAATAATGCACACAACTTGATATGACAAGATTGCACAATGCACATAGTACTGTCTTGTCCACAAGCTCCAACACATCACAAGGCCTAAGTTAAGCTGGCCCCCACACGGCCCTACACTAATTAATAAGTTATCACATTTTTTTTTAATGCAAACTCTTCCTTTATCAATTATTATAAATTATCACACCAATTAATAATTTGATGTATATTATATCAACTCATTTGTATTATAGTGATACTAATTTATTGAACCATGTAATAAATTAATTTTTATTTGTACAAATTTAGACTTTAAAGTCCACTTATAATTTTTGCCTAAGGCTCCCAAAATTGTTGAGCCGGCCCTGGTTAATTTAACCCAAAAGCTACGTGGGGCAGTTAGCTAAGCTAAGCTATACATATATAGAGAGATATAGGTATGAAAAACAACTGTGAATGTAGTACTGTACTTTGTAAACGAATGTCAATGAAAATAGTGTAAAAATACTAAGACTACAGCTAAGTAGCCTTAAAATTTAAACTTCTTATGAATGAAAGTATTTAATGGATGGGAATTTCACTTTCACATATATCACCTTTTTCTTCTCCTCATCAAGCTTCTGTCTCTCAAGTTCAGTTAGCGTTTCACGTTTGTTCAATTCTTTGCTCCATGAATCAAGTCTCCTCTTCTTGGTCTCCAGGAAGTAATTCAGTTTTTCTTGTTCTTCAAATATCCTATGAACATTATCACGAGCAAGCCGCTGCAACTTCCTTGTTTTTGATAAACAAGTCACATGGTTAAAAATATGACTAATTTATCATATCATATTTGTGCATATTATAAAATTGATAAACTATCAGTTTTCCCAAAAGCGTAAACAGAGCGGAAATAATGAATTTTACAGTCGAAACTGTTCTTAACACAATGGAGAAAACACATCATATTCCATTCCATTTTACTCCCTTTTTATTCCAAACATAGTGTAAATGATTTGCAAGCCCATTGTCCCTTGACAATGGTTACAGGACTTTTTTAATTCTCAGATTAATCTAACGTGTCCTTAACATGCAAAATTTCGGTCAGGCAAAAGCTATTTAAAATTAATCAGCACAAGAGTTTTTTTTTTTGGGTTGTTTGTTACTTTTTTTTTGTTTTAATTGGGCATCATTTTTTAACAAAGGATATATTAATAAATTTATACAAACAAACTGTTTCTATCTCTCCTCTTTTCCTCTCTCTCTCTCACACACAGTAAGAATGAGTTCAGAAATCATGGAGGGAAATAAGAATAAATTGATACCTCTTTTTTGGCAGCCACTGATTCTGCATCTTTAGCATTTAGGATCTGGGCTTGTGCAGACACATCAGATTCCAGCTGACCTGCCCAATAAGAAAAGCATGAACATTCACTTCACATATATGAGTAATTTGATAAAAGGAAAATAATGGATGCATATATACTTCTCGTTTTTGCAGCTTCAATTTCAGGACGTATGCAATTACTCACAGCAAGTTGCAGTTTAGTCTTAAGTGCCTGGGAGGCAGCTTCCCAGCTCTCCTTTTCTTTGTCCTGAATAACAATAAATGCCCACAACAGTAACACCTTAATATAACCCCCCTCCCCCCCAACACCCCCAAAAAAAAAAGAAAAAAAGGAAAGAAAGGAACCGTTACATTGCACTATAAATTTTAAAAACAAAAGCTTGAGGTTGCCTACCTTGACAGCATTTGGGATTCCAACAAAGACCCAATGGCCTTCATTGATCATACAACCTACTTCATCACCAAGTTGAATCACTGCCTTACACTGCAAAGAAATATAATCAAACCATAACAAATGAACTATGAGACAGAGTTAAACTAATCCCAATCAGGGGTAAAATAAACAGTCTATTTTTCAAATTTTATTATACACTACAGCAATTGCACCAGATGACAATGAAAATCATCAGTGCAAAAAGAATAGATCTAAGTTTACCACTATTACTCAATTTCAAATTCTCACAACAAATTTATCTTTTTATCATAAGAAGGTGGCCCCGTTTTTCCTAGTTTTCAATGAGTGCAACTTCATATCTCTACTTAGTACAAACCAAAAAACTAAAAAGTAAAAATTAACGATCAAATTATAGATCTCCCCTCTCTTCCTATAAATTCCCAGCAACCAAACACAAACTTAACTAAAAAATATATATAATCAAACCCCAAATAAAAAAAGCAAATAACAACCTGCCCAGATGTACAATCCCAAATCCTCACTGTCTCTTATTTAAACCCAAAACTGAGTTTCTTATTTAAACCCCATATCTCCAAATAAACAAGACCTTGTGAATGTGGCTAATTCTTATAAAGAAGATATAAATCAATTGTTCAAATCCTCTACATATAAGAGCCTTTCAAAAGGAGAGAGCTACAAGTATAGCTTGTCTGCAGCGTGCCTTTGCCTGCTCAAGCCTTTCACCCAATGTCTCTTCCTTCACTGCAGCTTTTACCATAGCCAAATCCATCTCCATTAGTCTCAATACTCTGAACAACTCAGTCATCATCCCCTCCTCCACTTCTCCTTTATCACTCAACACTTGTGCTTCCTCTCTAGCTCTTTCAGCCACAATTTCTCCAGCTTTTGCTAGCAGCTCCGTGGAGCCAAATTCTTTCCCCATTAGATCCTCCAACTTCTCTAGAAAGTCAGCTATGACATACCCTTTTGGCTTACCCAATTTGATCTCTTTGCTTCTCTTCCAACCAATCTCAAAGTTGGGTGGCTCAGGTTGTACTAGCCCATCAATACTTAATTTATTATAATATTCAATGTAGTGTGTGTGTGTGTATTCTTTTAGCTTTTCTCTAAGTTCTTTATTCATTTTTTTCAAGTGAGGCAACTTAGCGACAATTATCAGTTTCAGCTCAAATGCGTTATTATAAAATCACCCATACATGTCACTCCAAAAATGGCCATGACAAAAATAAATGAAGGAAAGCTCTGTACACAAATTTGAATCCCCCTAGGCTTTAGAGGACCTTTTGTAGGTGCCAATTTCTCATTCTCTTGCAAGATGAAGTGCCTAGAAGAATTCTTTAGCCTAAGCAACTTTTGGGTTGCATCTTGGGATTTGTTTTGCCCACCCCTTGATAAGTTAACATTCCAATCATGCAACACAACTAAAATACCATCCCTTACGAAGGGTTAATAGTAGGGATTACAAGAAGTTGAGATGGAGTTAGGATTATAAATGTCTCATTTCCATCTTGTCCCAAAGAGCAGGCAAAACTCACGTGAAACGAGAGCATGGTAGGTGATCAAAGAGAGGCATAGGGTTAAGGCATTTTGTGATCAAGGTAGATTGTTGTTTAGGAATAATTTTACTATTTGTGCTCTAACATTCTAGAGTGTAAATAGATTGAAAATATTTAATTCATTGGTAAGTTACACACGCGACCATGCATGGATCTTGAGTCTCTGGACTCTTAAATGAGTGATCTCATGCTATAGTTTATTGGCTAAAGGATTGAAAAATGAAAATATGCTCTTCTCATGCTCATATGATCTAGGCAAGGTTGCAATCCTTGACCTTGTCTCTAAAGCTTGAATGCTTGATGTTGAGATTTATGAAGAGGAAATATGGAGTGAAATCACAAAAAAAGTAGTTGAAGGAATTGACTGTTACTTGATTAAAATAAAAGGTTCCTATTCAATTGAAAAGTTTTATTGAAGGAGTTTTATGACTAAATTGGATTCTGGAGCTGACTAGCATGGTTTTATCAAGTGGGTTAGTAAGTTCTCATTCGTTTGGGCATTGTGCCTCTAGATACTTTTTTAAAGATCAGGATATTCCATTTACTCTCAACTAAGGTTTATGGCATTTTAGGCAGTGTCGTTGGTGAGATTTGACGTATATCCTATTCAGCTTTTATGCTAGTCTAAAGTTGACACTGTTAGTTCATGTTAGTTTGTGTTTCATTCACTTGTTCCCAACTTAAGGAGTGGATTAAAGAATCACCAATAAAAAATATATATATATATATATATATATATAGAGAGAGAGAGAGAGAGAGAGAGAGAGAGAGAGCTTTTTTTTTGGGCAGAAAGATGTACATAACTTTGAGTATTACTTTGTACCAGTTCCCACATGTTATCATTTGAGACAGTCAGAGCAGATGGAGAAAAAACAACTTTATAATTTTTCTTAATTTAGGATGTTAATTGAAAAAAAACATAATTAAAAATTGGTTCACCAAAAACATAATTAAAGTTGAAGTATAAATCCACCAATGTTTGTGTTTTTCCCCAGAAATGTTTGCGAATTTCTACAAAGATTCTTAATAAACTCAAGAACAAACTTCCTCAGCTTAGAACCAGGTTCAAGATGTCTATCATTTTCTAAAATCTCACAAACAATGTCAGAAAAAAGCAATACAAATTTTCTTTTACTCCATATTAAAATTTTTTATCAAACACCAAGATGCCATATATTATGTAGAAGTCTTTGAAATCATACTTCTCAACATTTAATAAATTTTGCTCACATATGCTCACGCAACCATATATGAGTTAGCACTGATTCGTTCAAAGTTTCCAAAATCTTAAAAATATTTAAAGCAAATGTATAGGTTATATAAACTAATAACATAAATGCACACAACAAACGAACATAAATGCACACAATACACTAGAATTTCAATGCTAACTTAACTAACTAATTCCTCTCAAAAAAAAAAAAAAAAATGCACACAATAGAAGGGAATGAGGTACCTTTTACAGCTTTTAAACTCTTTACCAGCGTTCTTTAAAGTAGTATTGATTCTCCCCTGTTTACCCCTTTCAATTTCCTTCTTCCAAAAATGGTACAAGCAATTGAGCACCAACAAGTAGGGTGATAAATGGGCGGGTTGGGTAGGTTTTGGATGGATTTAGATTTTCTAAAGTTCCTAAAGTACTTTATCAAGTAGATTTCTTTATATTCTTACATCTCATTTAATATAATAGTTTAAAATGTTGCCATCTCATCGATTCACTAATTTACTCTTTGAAAACCACGGATTAAGCCCTCGTTAGACAATCCTGGGCAAAATCATTCAAGAAGAAAACACCCCCCCCCTTTTTTTTTTAACTCTCTTTCAGATCTAAAAGTTTCAATATTTTCAACCATAAATGATGGATCCATTTAGCTCAATCCCTTCAAATCGCAAATGGATGACCATTGAAAGCCCAAGAAAGGCCAGGTATGTCAGATTATGTCAGATTGTCAGCCATCCTACTCTCTATAGTCTTTGTTCTCTCTATATTTGTCTATTGTCTACTATGTTTCTTTTTTTCTTTTCTTTTTTCCTTTCTTTATTCCCAGCATATGCTAGATATTAGCTTTTTTGTTGTTTTGCAATTTCTCTACTGCGTCTCTGTTTGATAATTGTTCAAGAATTTTTTTTTTTTTAGATGAGGATAATGTATATGGTTGTCAAAACATACCATGAGATTAATTGAGCCTAACAAATGTATTGGACCCATAGAGTGCATGATTTTTTTTTGTTTTTAAAACAGGCACTTTGTTCCCCAAAGCTCTATCAAAGATGTTCATTGAATATCCACACAATATAATGGAGCATTTGAACATTCATGTTGTGGTTCTTGAATGTACAATTAATGACTGAATCTTTTTTGTTGTTGGTTTAAATCTGTCACTATTATTTTAGTAAATCTGATTGAATGTGGAAAGCAGTCATGGGATTCTAAATTTCTCTCTGATTTTGTTTATTGGTTATTCTTTTTTTTTTAGCACAATTTGATCAGTATATTAGAATTGGTTTGATATTTAGTTTGAGTATATTAGTAATGGGACCTTTGGTATATTTGGTTAAGTTGTTGGACCTTGAACCCCAAGTGAAAATGAAGCATAACACCAGTACTTTGATTTGCTGAGATTGACTATTGTTTATTTATTTTATGAATTTACTATAAGAAAATTGCCATTTCTTTCAGGTTGTCAATTCGCTTTGTGTTTTTGCTAATTTTTCTGATCATTTGTAAGCTGTTGGATTTGGTAATCTGCTTTGATGCTTGTCTTTCATGTCTATTGGGTTTTGCTATTGCTATGGTTGTTTCAAACTTATGTCCTTCATTTGCATATTGTTATCTTCAGCTTGATTGGTTGGCATCTTAAGCGCCTGTTGTTGCTTTTGAAAGTATTTTGTACCGAGTTTTGACTTTTGAGGAAAGACAGTTTTTGTGTTAGGTGCTTATCATATACTTACCAGATTATGATATAATTGATTTTTGAATGCTTGCAATATGTTTTAATTTGACTCTGTATTTCAGACAGTTTATGCACTGCACAAATTTTGGAAATATTTTCTCTCTAATGTATAATGCGGACCAGGAAGCACTAGTCAGCGGGATAATAACAGGACCAAAATAACAAAATATTGCAAATCAAACCCAAACTCACTTTTCACCAAACCCAGGGATACAGATGGCCTTATTATTAGTTATAACAAACCTTTTAGCTCAAATTCCAGCCAAACCAAAATTATAGAACATTGCAATCAAGCCCAAACTCACTTTTAACCAATCCCCCATGGACAAACCCTTAAGCTTTTACTAAGAAAATTATTGTATACATATTCTGAGAGAGTATGCTCCCTCCTTCTCCCGGAGTATGCAATAACAACCCTACCGGTTCAAGAAGAGCGAATATGTCTAGCCCATGCTGCCTTAATATACATCCAAATACCTCTTGCAGACAAAGCTAAATACGGTACAAGAAGTGCGATAAACAATAAGCAAGTATTAAGAGGTCCATGATCTGGCAGCACAGCCAAGACTGAAGCACTGTAGGTGGCTCCCATGAAAAATAGGGCAACCCGCACCAATACTTTAAAGCTTCCTGATACTTCGACCAGAGATCCAATCATGTAACCCGACGTAGAAAACGCTGCAGTGTTGCAGACAATATAAACGCCATAGGATATCCTATTATTAGCTAAAATGGACTTTCCAGGTTTATGTGTATCCCTATAATTATGAGGGCTGAGAAGGCTTGGGTTCGTATTGATAGTAGTAGCAGCAGGAGGAGGAGCAAGATCGGGGGGTGGGTTTTCTTGCCAAACCCCACCAGGAGGGTTGACTCCTGCTTGGAAGGTCACGGAAGCAATCAAAGTAGCCACAACTAAAAGAGCATTTCTTGTATTACTGTCTTGGTTGGGCTGGTCTTGATTCATTTCGTAAGAGCAGTAATTAATTTGAGGCTATCTAGCTACGTGAGGGACTGAGAGGGTGAGCCTCTATAAGATTTGCATGCTCCCTGTAAACTATAAATAGGGATTAGGGACCTAACTAGGGGGTGGGACCTTAATTTGTAAGGTGTTACTAGGGCAGCTGCCAAGAAAGCAGTGGATGGAAAATGGAAAATCAATACGATATTATTATTGACACGACATTTATATGGTTGGTGTTGGTTTGTGTAAAATTTCTTCAATGTTTTAGGATAAGGAACTATTTTGTCTCTTTTAACTGGTCAAGGCTTATATTCATAAAATCTATTAAAGTTTTTTATGGTTGTATAAAAGATTTGGAATTCAATTTTCGTTTATACAAAAAATTGATTAATATTTTGGTCTGATGATAAAAAGTTATTATTAGAAACAGACATCAAAAATTGAAATACTCTCTCTCAAAAAAAAAAAAAAACTTATGCTCATAATATTTTATTGACTTTACTTTTATTTCTCACCAGTAAAGTTTGCCACTTAAAATATATTGAGAAAATATTATAAACATAATATTACTTTTTTTTTTTTTTAAGTCACATCTAATTGTATATTCCACAACACCATTTCATATAATTATTCTTTTTTCATTAGTTTTTTTTTTTTTTTTTTAATTTCTTCTACTCTTCAAAACATTCATGCCTACTTTTAAAAGATGGAATAAAGTATTTATTTGGGGAACTTACCATATTGTCCACCATATTGTCTCATGTGAATGGTGGATTCCCTTTGTGGATCCCACGGATGAGACAATCCAAGAAATGAGTCGATCCATTTAGTGCTTTCCCCAGATTTAGCCATTATTAGGAGTGAGCAATGGACCCGGATCAACCGAAAAACCGACCGACCCGACCCGAACAGAAAGGTTTTGGTCGTGTCTGAGGATATTCGGGTCGGGTTTCGGGTCTTATTTTTGGTTATTTTCGGGTTTGGGTTGGTATCGGGTCGGGCGTCGGGTCATATAAATATATAAGTCTGAACCGATTTTTCTTTTGAGAAAAACCCTCAGCTCTCCACCTCCCTCAGCTCTCTCTTTATTCCTCAAACCTCATCCCCATTCGCTCAGTTTAAAGCTTTGTCTCTGTGTAAGTTGAATAAATAGCTAAACCTGTTTCTTGTTATCTCTGTTTCTTGTTAATTTAGTTGGGTTTTTAATACTTTCAGATTTTAGGGTTTTTTTCTATGTGAATATCCTGTTTGGGTTTGATTTTCTTGCGTTTTGTGATGTGGGTTTGGCTTGAATCGTTTTTTTAAGGACCCATTTCGATTTTTTTTCAGGTTTTTAACATAATCGTTTTTTTTTTTTTCCAGGTTTTGTGATGTGGGAACTGATAAGAGCTGTGCTCTTCTGCCTCTCTCACTGAGTTCTCTCTACGTGTGTAACAGTGTAAGTCATCCACTCATCCTTCTCTTTGTTGGGTTTTTTTTTTTTCTTCTTCTTAATTTCCTTGTCTTAGTCTCTGATTTTGGGAGTTTTTACATCTTTTAGGAACAACCCTTTTCATAATGATGAAAAAGAACTACTTTGGATCTGATGGGTTGGTGGGGTTTTGTGTTTTCTGTGATGTTATGTTGTTTTATTGTGTTATTTTTCTTAGCATGCAAACAGGGACTAATGGGTTTGTGTTGTTAGTGTCTGTTTTTTATTTTAGTTTTTATATTTTAAAGTTTATGTAAAAAAATGTCTGTGTCATTAACTATTTGATTGAAAATAGTGACTTGACAAATAGAATGCAAGTTTAAACTGGACAATGACAAATATTTTATTTGCACGGAAAATCTGGAGGACAAGTTTAAACTTTTCTAGGAAAATGTTTCCTGATTTTATTGATACAAGTTGTTTCTTGGAAGCATACTTATGTATTTTGAATGCATTAATGTTTCGTAAATTATGTAAACCTGGTGTTGAATTTAAAAAGTTTCGAGGATCGAATATCAATGTGTGTATGTAGGACCTCTGGGAGATGTCTAACATGTATATATATATGTGTGTGATATAAGTAAGTGCAATTATAAGACTATGAGTCAGGCTTGCTATCAAAATTTTCTGGTTGGTTTATTTTTTCATCCATTCTGTCATGAGTAGTAGCATCCACTAGAAGGGCTTCCACCCTACTTCCAGTGATCCCTAAGTTTCCTGCATTGATGCCATATCCCATTGTTATTGTCTGAAGTCCTTTGTAAGTGCAGCCTGCTTTATCCAATATGGCATCACTTTCAGATTTATTGCTCATAGGCTCTGAATTATCATTGACATCTCATAGGCTTTATCCAATTACTCTGTTCAAGTTAAGTTCTTCTTGCTGACAATAACAAAATTAGCTTAACTTGTCCAAGGTGGCTTTGAATGAGTATATGGACTAAGAAGACCAAGTCTAATTATAAATAACTACATGTGTCCATGCAACTATATAAATATAGAGTGCTCTTGTTTTCACCTTGGATCACTGAAGTTCTTAGTAGTTTAGTTTTTTCTATACTATTTTGTTTTGACCAAACTTCCCTGTTCTTATAAAACATTTCAGGCAGATTTTGACAACAGTGGTACCATAGACTATGGAGAGTTTGTAGCAGCTATGCTCCATCTAAACAAGGTCCAGAGGGAGGATCATTTGTTTGCAGCCTTCTCATACTTTGACAAAGATGTGAGTGGATACATCACTGCAGATGAACTACAACAGGCCTGTGAGCAGTTTGGCTTAGAAGATGTTCAGCTAGAAGATATAATGCGTGAAGTTGACCAGGATAATGTACACCAACTTAGACTAATCCATGGATTGATCTTTCCCATTTTGTCATTTGGCCTCGTTTTTGTTATCTAAAAATTTCTTTGTTTGTGTATGTGGGTTGGCCCTTTTTGTGTTATTTGGTTTGAGGCTCTCTCTTTTTTGTTGAAGTATCTGAATTTTAGCTGGTTGAATTGTTATTTGGATTATAATCTGTTTTGTTGATTGGTATTATTTTGGTTGGTTCTATTTAGAGTTTGTGTTTTCTGGGTGATTAGATTGAAATTTGATGCAAGTAAATTGCATTGACATGCATGGCATGCTCCTTTGTAGAGAATCAATGTATCAGTTCTTGCTCTCCCTCCATTGGAACTTATTACAGAAATTTGGTGTCAATGTAATTGTGTAATATATATCAATACAGCACAAAGGCGCGGTATAACTCTTCATGTTCTGCTCAATGTGAATAGCTTTGATATGGAGGGTATTAGCAGCTAGCAATATATATTTTAAAAAAAAGGATATATATTAAAAAAAAAAAAAAAAAGGGATATGAGCAGCTAAAAAAAAAAGGGTGTCCAACCCGAGACCCGAAAAATCGACCCAATTTCAGACCCGATTTTCGGGTCGGGTTTAAGACACCCAGACCCAATTTCTATCGGGTCGGGTTTTGGGTCACAGTAAACCCGACCCGACCCAATATCAGTCCTAGCCATTATGGTTTGGATTATTATTGACTTATTCTCCAACTTGACTGCTGTCTGCCCAATAGCGGAGCTCTAATTACACTATGCAAGCAAATTAAACCACGTCTTGTAACATAGAATAGGACACAAGTCTATGTAATTTAGTTTCATCTTTGAAAATTATTTTACATGCATGGCAACGTGGAAAAGTAATAGCAATATAGTAATTGATTTGAAAATTAATCATATAATCCAAGATATCATTATTGAGAAATGTAGGCCAATTATCACGTATGAGGATGATATCAATCGGAGTCAACCACCTAACAACATCTTGTAATTTTTCCTAATTTGGGAGATAATGAGGTGCCGTGGTCGAAGACCAAGACTCAAAGTCTCAGATTCAGTCGTTGTGGTTTGGATTGGATTAAGGATGTGTTTAGTAAGGTGTTTTGGGAGATCAAAATTTATAATAGCATTTTTAAAACTTAAAATTTTGTTTTGTAACTATAACTCCTTATAGTTTTTTTTTTTTTTTTTAAATTTATTTTTTATTTTACAAATGTTGATCAATTTAAATTCAAAACACAGTTTCCTAATAATTTATACAAATGCACCCTTATGATAGGATATAAACAAATTAAAGTAACGACATAAAAATTATCTCTTCTAATCAGTGGCGGAGCCAGGATTTCAGTTTGAGGGGGGCAAGATTGAAAAGCAATACTGAAAACAAAATTAATCTAAAAATATTAATCGATAATAAAAACAAAATAAATAGACAATTATAACTACAAGTATATATTTCATATTAATAAAACAAAGAAACAAAAATAATCAATCACAGTTACTAACAATCAAAGTGAGAAATTAATTTAAATACATAAAATTTAGACATAATTTGATTACTTAAAATAAATTAAAAAAATAAATCAATCTACAAAAGTTAACTATAGAACCTACTAATTGAATTGTCATACAAACACAACTTTTTCACAATAAATTTTATAATTGTTAAAATAGTGGACTGTGAGTTGTGAAGGAAATAAAGTAATGGGTTCATCAATGTAAGTTGTTTACCCTTTACAATTAACTATTTTCACAATTGTGAAATTTATCGTGAAAAAAAGTTATATCCATACTTTATAGCATTATAATTATAATAAGAAAATACCGTAAATAGTATAATGGATGGGACAAGATCAAAACTACTTGAAATAAATACTATTTAAGAATAAGCTTTAAAAAATAAGTAATCGGTAAATAAGCTTTAAAAAATCGTATTACGGCCACTCTCTCCTCTCAGTAGGAGCTTTCCCTCTCGTCTAACGAGCTTTACCTCCCTTAGAATCTTTTTCTAAGGGTTGCTTTCTTTCTTGTTTTGTAAAGTTTTGCTGAGGATCAATTACTCTTGAGAAGAAAGGATGGCAGACGACGTGATCAATGGATTGGAAAACATGAAATTAACTAATGAAGAGGAAGAAGTAATAGAGATTGCAGATGAGGGAAGAAAGGACGAGATAGAGAGTTGCACCCTGAGCTTGATAGGAAAATTTCTAACGTGCAAATCTTTCAACAAAAGGGCAGCTATCTCCACGTTGAAGAAGGCCTGGGATCTGGAGGATCGGGTTCAGTTCGTGGAGGTGGGATCAAATCTTCTCCAATTCAAATTCCAAGAAGAGTTTGATATGGAGAGAATACTCAAAAGTGGGCCTTGGACTTTTGATAACCAAGCACTCTTGCTAGCCAGATGGAGGATGGGTATGACGGCGAGGAATGTGAAGTTTGACTCGATCTCTATGTGGGTCCAGATATGGGATGCCCCGTTTGATATGACATCTCCTACGGTGGCTAAAGCGGTGGGGAGCAAAATAGGTATTGTGGAGGAGGTTGAGAAGAAGCTGAAACATGAAGGCCAGAGATTGTTCATGAGAGTGAGAGTATCTATTCCACTCTCTAAACCGGTTCGACGGGGTGGTCTTATTGCTGGGTCGGATGGAGTGAAGTATTGGGTTAATTTTAAGTACGAACGAATGCCATTGTTTTGCCACTATTGTGGCTTACTAGGACACGACACTAGGCACAAGCTTCTACGCTGCAACGAAGAATGTGGGAGAGGTGGAGTGTCCGTATGGTGACTGGCTGAGGGCCGGGGGATTACGTACCGGTTCTCCAGTAAAACAGGGGCCGTCGAGCTCTGTTCCGAGTAACAAAAACAAGGGTCCGGTATCCTCTCAACATGGTACCGGTGAGGCGTCGCAGACACCGGCGGCGCAAGGGATAGCTTCAGCTAACCCTAAGGGTGGTAACGGTTACGTAAATGGAATGAATGACAATACGGAAACAGTCCCGGATTTTCAGGAATTTAATGCCGTGCATGAAGGAAGGGATAGATATGAAACGGATACTGTGACGCGAATCATGGGGATATTAACTTGGTGCATTCAAATTCTAATGACGTTAATAAGGAAGTGTCCATTCCTGCTGAGCACGTGACGGAGAATGTCCAGCTTGGGCCGGCAAAGCCCACGGCCAAATGGACCAGAATTCCTCGGATGGACTGTGGGCTAGAAAATGGAGATGTGGTTCAATCCTTTCCAACTTTGGGGAAGAGAGGACCAGCCCAGTTGGGGGGAGAGGAAGTTGCAGAAAGGAACGCGAAACAGAGGATGAAACGGGGGAAACTCCAAGATGACCATTCACTGAATTCAGCGGCAGGGGTGTTCGATCACCCTTGCCGATCACAATGAAGCTGCTGAGCTGGAACTGCCAAGGGCTTGGGAACCCTTGGACAGTTCGAAGCCTTCACAAAATGGTGAAGGATCAAGCTCCCAATATTTGTTTCCTTATGGAAACAAGGCTGGACAAGAAAGGTTATAAGAAGCATTGTAAGGACCTGCCATTTCCCAATCAAATCATTGTGAAAAACCCAAATTCTGGAGGCGGTTTAGCTCTGATCTGGAAACATGGAGTGGACGTGGATGTTATCAATTTTACACAAAACCACAGTTTAGCAAGGGTGAGGGAGGAGGACGGTTTTGTGTGGTACATGACTGGTTTTTATGGCTGGCCAGATTCTTCACAGAAATCCAAGTCGTGGGCTTTACTCCATCATTTGATGTCTTTCGTAGAGGGTCCGTGGATGTGCATAGGGGATTTCAACGCCATTTTGCATTTGCATGAGAAACAGAGTGCTCGGGCACCTCCATACAGCCAAATGGATGAGTTCAAGGAAGCTTTGGAAAAGTGTCACCTAACTGATTTGGGGTTTGTTGGGTATCCTTTCACCTGGAATAACAAACGTCCTGGATTGGCCAACACTAGGCAGCGCTTAGATCGTGCAGTAGCAACAGAAAGTTGGAAAATGAAATTTTCGGCAAGTGTGGTTCATCATCTTGTTTCACATGCTTCTGACCATGCACTAATACTTTTGCAGGTTAGAACTTCTAGAAGCAGTGGTGCAAGGGTTCCAAGACCATTCAAGTTTGAAGAGTCATGGTTACTGTGGGAGGACTGTGAAGCAATGGTTCATGAGGCTTGGACAAAACCGGTTGGACTATGCTCGGGTTTGAACGGAATAATGGAGAGAATTTCAAGATGTGGAATGGACCTGCATGCATAGGGCTCCACCAGAACCCACCCTGATACAGAGAGAATCAAAACTCTCCAAAAAAGAGTGGAAGACCTCAACAAGGAAGAGTCAACGGATGACAGTAAGGTTGAATTCTTAGCAATAAGTAAGGAGCTGGATGATCTTTTAATGAAGCAAGAGATTTATTGGGCACAATGCTCAAGGATCTCATGGCTAAAGCATGGGGATAAGAACACGAAATTTTTTCACTCTAAGGCATCAAATAGAAGAAGGAGAAACTTGATTCAGGGTATAAGAACACAAGACAATAGGTGGGTGGAAGACATATCAGATATTGGTCAGGTAGCCACCAGTTATTTTGAGAGGATGTTTACAGCAGGTACATGTGACCGGATGGAGGAGTGTTTGAATGCCGTTCAACAAAAAATCACTGAAGATATGAAGGAGTTTTTGACCAGGGATTACAGTGTGGATGAGATCAAAGCAGCGTTGTTCCAAATGGGACCAACAAAGGCTCCTGGACCCGACGGTATGAATGCACTTTTTTACCAAAAATTTTGGAATATTGTTGGTGATGATGTTGTTGTAGCGGTATTAGATTTTCTAAATTCTGGAAATATGGACCCTGCTGTGAATTATACACATATTATTCTGATCCCAAAAATCAAATCCCCAGAAAAAATGTCTGACTATAGACCTATCAGTCTTTGTAATGTCATATATAAAATCATTTCTAAAGTCCTAGCCAACAAACTGAAACAAATTCTTCCCCAGATAATCTCTTCGACCCAGAGTGCCTTTGTTCCCAGCCGCCTTATAACTGATAATATTTTGGTGGCTTATGAATGTTTACATGCCATGCATTTTCGTAAAAAAGGAAAAAAGGGCTCTATTGCTCTGAAACTAGACATAAGTAAAGCTTATGACAGGGTTGAGTGGGCCTTTCTTAAAGGCATTATGGAAAAGATGGGGTTTCCTTTGATTTGGATTGATCGGGTCATGTCTTGTGTTACCACTCCTTCTTTCTCTGTATGTATTAATGGTAAACCCTTTGGTAATATCTCTCCATCTAGGGGGATCCGACAAGGAGACCCATTATCTCCTTATTTGTTTCTCCTATGTGCAGAGGGGTTTACTTCACTTCTGGCCAAAGCTGAGATGGAGGGGCAGATTCATGGGATGTCCATTTGCAGAAGTGCTCCCTGTATTTCTAACCTTCTATTTGCAGATGATTCTCTAGTATTCTGCCAGGCAAACCGAGGAGAGGTGCAGGGGTTGATGGAGATCTTGGAGTTGTATGCTTCAGCTTCAGGGCAATGCATAAATTTGGAAAAGTCTTCCGTTTATTTTAGCAGCAATACTGAAGCAAGGCACAGGGAAGAGATTAAAAACATGTTAGGGGTACAGGAAGTTGCAAGATTTGAATCTTATTTAGGGCTACCAACCTTGATTGGTAGATCTAAATATCAAACTTTCTCCTTTCTCAAGGATAGAATTTGGAAAAAGCTCCAGGGTTGGAAGGGTAAACTGTTGTCGAGGGCGGGGAAGGAGGTACTAATAAAAGCTGTAGCTCAATCTATCCCCACATACACTATGGGGGTTTTTCTTTTACCTCTGAAGCTCTGCAATGAACTCAATGCTATGTGTGCTCGATTTTGGTGGGGTCAGGTGGGTGATGAAAGGAAGATCCATTGGAAGAGTTGGGATTCGATGTCTAAGCCAAAGAGAGAAGGGGGCATGGGATTTAGGGACATTCGGTGCTTTAATTTGGCAATGCTTGCCAAGCAAGGATGGAGGCTGATCCAGGATACAGGTTCATTGGTATATGCTTGTTTCAAGGCTAGGTACTTTCCAAGGTGCAGTTTCTTGGAGGCTAAAGATGCTTCCAACAGCTCGTATGTTTGGAAAAGTATTCTAGCTGCTCAAGAAATTCTGAAAAATGGATGTTGCTGGCGGGTGGGAACTGGAGTTGATATTAGAGTTATGGCAGAGAAGTGGATACCGAATCATCCTAGTAACATGGTGATTCACCAACCACAGGAGGTAGAATGGGAATGGAGGGTGGTGGAACTAATAGACTGGAATGTTGGTGCCTGGAATAAAAATTTGATAGAGATGAAGTTCCATAAAGAAGATGCTGATGCAATCCTTAGAATCCCACTTAGTAGAAGATTCGTGGTTGACTCTATTTTTTGGCTCTTTAACAGAGATGAGGACTATTCTGTCAAGTCTGGTTATAAGGTAGCATGTAAAGTCAGGAAGGAAGCAAGCATGCAGGGGGAAAGCTCAATGGCAGGAGATAGTCAGTTGGTGTGGAGAAAGATATGGCAGATGCACATCCCAAATAAAATTAAAGTCTTTGTGTGGCGGGCTTGTCATGGCATTCTACCTACTCGGGCCAACCTGCTTCAAAAACATGTAGTTGAAGATAGTACATGTGTACTCTGTAAATGTACTAGTGAAACAGAGCTGCATGTGTTGTGGGAATGTGGCGTGGCTCAAGACATATGGGCTGGGAGCATGAGGAAGCTACAGAAAGGACATGATTTTCTGCAATTGGTGGAGGAATTAATGCTGAAGCTGTCACGGGAGGAGCTGGAGTTGTTTTTTGTACAGGCTTGGCTTATATGGACTCAGCGCAATACAGTGACGTTTGGTGGAGTGATTCAGGACCCTTCTCGGCTGGTGAAGAGAGCTGGTGAATACTTGGAGGAGTTTAAAATGTCCCAAGTCCAGCTGGCTATGTCGACAGTTAGTGCGAGAAGCTCAAGATGGATTCCCCCGCCAGGCTTGAGTTACAAGCTCAACTTTGATGCAGCCATCTTCCAGGACGGTGAGGCGTCGGGTTTCGGGGTGGTAATTCGGAATAATGGTGGGGAGGTTATGGCGGCTTTTTCTGCAAGAGGACCGGCCATCTCTGACAGTGAGGAAGCGGAAGTTTTGGCTTGTAGGAAGGCGTTGGAGTTTGCTGCAGATTCGGGCTTCACTGAGCTGATACTTGAAGGAGACAACTCGGTGGTTATGAACGTCATTTCAAGCTCACGCATGTTCCAGTCCAGGTTGGGCCATCTGTATTCCGACGTCAACTGCCTGGCTACGGGACTACCTGTACTTTCGCTATCCTGTGTGGCTCGTTCAGCTAATTCCGTGGCGCACTCTCTAGCTCGTTTTGCACAATGTATCAATGAGGATATGATTTGGCCGGAGGAATCTCCTCAACCGGCCTTGGAAGCTTTGTACTTTGATGCACACTAAGTTTTAATATAAAGTTGCACTTTCAAAAAAATACTATTTAAGAATAGTAAAATAGGTGAAAATGTGATTGTGTGAGAGAATTTAGAAGCTTTTTTTCCATTCTTTCTTGCTGTTTCATGATAGTAGGAGTGTTTTTTTTCTATTTTTTCCACTAAAGGGGACAAACTACTTAAATACACATCATATAGCAGTTATCAAGGCAGTTTTTAGAGGAGTAGGGGGGCAATTGCCCTCTCTCTCACACACCCCCCGCCGCCCCCCAACTTTGCCCCTGCTTCTAATGTGAGTGTTCTTATCTATGTTCTACCAACCATAACCTAATATAAAATTTTATTTTATTTTATTTATAGAACAATTCAAGTTATTCAGCAAAAAAAAAAAAAAACCATTCAAGTTAAAAAAAATAATAATAATAATAAGACACATGATATACAATATGGAATTTAAAATGAAATACTTCTAATGCCAACGAGATTTTCATTACGCGTCTTGTAAAGTAGGACAAAAGTCTTGCCCATTATGGGGTGTTAAAAAGTCTTTGAGTCGAACTGCTGCTGTCAAGCCTGTTATTTAGTTTGGGAGCAATCAAATAAAGTGAAGCTAATAATTAATGCAGTAATGCAACCCGATGATAAAACCCACCGCTACAAGGCATCGACTTTCTTTGCAAGACTTTGGAAAGTGACCTGTGAGTTAGAATTGTGAACTTCATACAACTTGTCGGGACACACCATGTATCTATCTTTTCTTTGTTCATCAATGTAATTTTTCTTCTTTTGTTTTCTTTCTCCTCATGATTACATCGCTCCTAAATATTTAACTATTTAACTAAGACATCTAATGCACAACCTGAGTACTTTAGTTTTTATATTCTTGCATCTCACTTTCGCGATATATATAAGAGATGCTATTTTTTGTAAAAGAATCGGTGAAGGAAAATATTACTTTCTTCTATATTAATATAACCTTCCTTTCAGATAGCATTTTGTGTTCGTGTAAAATTTAGATATAGTTTTTTTAACTGTAATATCTTAAAAGCCCAATTAAAATCAAATAAATGGTTACATTGACTTATGAAGCACAAATAATGTAAGAATTTTACTTAATTTTTTTCTCCTTCGATACGTCCATGGTTTTTCAATCTCACAATGTTATCCAAATAGCTGTGTCAATCTTTATCGCATTATTGGTTATTTGGAAACATATTTTACTGTGGTAAAATAACCGGAAATTGAATTTGATCATTAAGGAACAAATAATGTAAGAATTTTACTTAATTTTTTTCTCCTTCGATACGTCCATGGTTTTTCAATCTCACAATGTTATCCAAATAGCTGTGTCAATCTTTATCGCATTATTGGTTATTTGGAAACATATTTTACTGTGGTAAAATAACCGGAAATTGAATTTGATCATTAATTCCTTAATGTGTAAAGTTGATTTCCCCCCCACCCCCAAAAAAAAAAGTTGATTTAATTCATCTAAAATCAATTAACATGGTCTAAATTCTTCTTTCAGTTTTGTTATTCCATTTTCTCCCTTTCATTTGGTTCAAATGCCTTAATAACTATGTTTGGAGTGCCAAGAGCTTTATATTCAATGACATTGCCTCCATTTTTTGTATGAGGAGAATCAGGTTCAAATCTCATCTCTCATTTGTTGTAAACTATCAAATTATTTTAATAAAAAAAATCTATGATTGAAGAAACTTGGACGCATGCAAATTTAAATAAAAGCATGTCACCAATATTCCCAATACAAAAGGCTTTCAGCAACTTCATAAATTATCAATAGAACACAAAAACCATACATACACAAGTACACAACACAGTATACTTTTTATTTTTTATGCTGAATAGTGAATACATATACACCATACCAGAACCTGTAGTAGTAGTGTTCAATGCACTTGTACTATCAAGATACACATACACAAGTAGGATTGTCATCTAAAAGAAGAAAATACCTTGAGGAAATCATTCCCTGAATGTTTCTACAAATGAGACTGAACTAGCACGCAATGACACAAATACTCAACAGTGACATGAAAGAGGTTTCATTGATCTGTTTTGGTAGTTTCATGCTCTGCAGTCCAAGGAAAAAGTTAGTTATATTCGTTATTTCCAGGACTATATAAGAAAAAACAATGAATGTACACACAAGAACAACAATTGCATCTGCATGAAACCATTTAAATAAATGAATATGAAAGAACCATTCATAAGGTTGTGTTTAAAAGGTGAAAATGTTAGTCGGAAAATCTAATTTGACAATTAAGATCATTTATCAAAATAGTAAAAGACGTCCACACTTGCATTTATGCAGAATTAATAGGAATCAAAAGAAATATAACTTAAATGGCCAATTCATAACTCTTAGAATGGTCTTCAATAATTTTATGAGATAACTGATGACAGTCATTGATGATTCTATTATTTAGGCAAATTCAAATTTAAAAATATATAAAAGTACCTTAAACTTGGATTCTACCAAGTCCACCAGGGAGTATACCAGAACCAAGAAAGGCTTTTTTGATCCTATGCAGTTCGCTGGTAACTTCCTTCATCTTCATTCTTTCTTTTGGTGACTCTATTGAACAAGCAAGTCCAATCTCAAGGATTGAGACTAAGCACTTATGCACATTGGCATCCATTTGACACAGGTTTGCAATATCTTGAGCTCCTTCGTCTACTTGAATTTCGTTGTCATTATTATCTTCTCTAGCTGCCACTATTGCTGTCCGCACAACATCAACTTCTCTTGGTAGAAGGATTGGGTCTACAATTTGAACAACTCTTTCTAGCAATCCCATCTTAGCAAAATTGTGGAGATTGAGACCATCTTTAAACATTTCATCGGTTGGTCTCTTTCCTATGAACATCTCCAGTAGTAATATTCCATAGCTATACACATCCCCTTCTATTGATGCCTTATCACCCATGCCATACTCTACAAATTATGATTGTAAGGAAATTTTGCAGTTGTTGTTCATAGTGATATTTGAAATTTAATGCAACTGAAATTTCATTTGATTCATTAAAAAAGCATAAAGAAATTGAAAACAAGAACATGAAGATAGAAGCCATCATTTCAAATTTTCAAGTTAGAAGCATTCATCATTTGTACAATAGAAAATTACTTTAGGGTTGTTGGAAGGAGTCAAGGAGGCAACATTGATGATTTATACGTAGCACGGAAAATATGGTCAATGGTTGGATTTGGATAATCTAATCAAATTATATTTTGTAATTGGTATGGACTTGTTGGACACCATAGGTATGAATGCCTTGGCAGCTCCCATGTTCAACTAAACTTATGGTTCTTATTCTTTTATTCAAGCAAATAATAATAATCAACGTAGTTCCTAACTTCTTATTGTTGTCTGTTACTCGAATTGTCTGTTGACAACTTGTTCAGTATAGGACACATGAATAAATGTCACAAAACTATATATAGCACAGATCTGTTTTGTCTGTGACCAGCTCTACTTATTTTGCTATAAAAAATTGACAAGCTATAATCAGTCTTCACAAACATATGGTTTTGGGGAAATAAATGCTTGAAAAACAAATATACAAAGCTTAGTCAATGGGTAGTCAGCACTCAGTCTCAGCGCTTCTATCGGTGCAAATTAAGAGAGAGAGAGAGAGAGAGAGAGAGAGAGAGAGAGAGAATTTAAGTATCCTCTTTCGATAGTAGTACAGTAATTGCCAAAAATAATACATCTGTAAAGAATTGTAAAGATGTAAAAAATGGTAAAGAATTTAAAGATGTTTAAGCCTTTAAGGATATAGCTAGAAGAATTGTAAAGATATTACCTGGAGCAGCATAACCAATTGTTCCCTTTATCCCAATTGTACTTGTTTGCTTTTCAGAAGAATCATCAACAGTTGAGAGGAGCTTCGCTAAGCCAAAATCGCTTACATGAGCAACCATGTCTTTGTCAAGGAGAACGTTGCTTGGCTTTAAATCACAATGAATGATTGGTTGCACAGAATGGTTGTGAAGATAATCTATTGCAGAAGCCACATCCAATGCAACATTTATTCTTTGAAGAAGGCTCAAGTTCCTTGATTGATTTTCATTGTCTAGTTCAGGATGCAGCCAAATATCTAAGCTCCCATTTTCCATAAATTCAAAGACTAGAGCTTTGAATTGATTCCCACTGTAATTTGTGCTAGAGCAACATGTTAATATCTTAACAAGATTTCGATGCCGAATAATTTGTAATGCATTGCATTCGGCCATAAAACTTTTGAAAGCTCCCTTGTGTTGAAGGTTAAGGACCTTTATAGCAACTAGTTTTTCTTCTTGATCAAGAGTTCCTTTATATACTGAGCCAAAACTTCCAGATCCAATTAAATTATCCGGAGAAAATCCACAAGTTGCATGATAGAGGTCTTGGTACGAAACACTTGGAAGGAGGTCCATTGTTGAAAACATAGAAGGTGATTTCTTTTTTGATTTTTTCATCCAATAAATAACAAGAATTGATGAAAACAAAAATAAAAATAGAACAATGGAAATAATTACAATTGCTAGCTTGTAGCCAAATGATTTTCTTGGTTTCCTGACCTCTACGGGACATTTTGGCAACTGCAATTTTGGTATACCACCACAGAGTTTAGTATTTCCAGCCAATGATATCACACTTGTGTTTTTGAAAACTCCTTCAATTGGTACCTCACCCTCAAAATTATTAAATGAAAGATTCAAATTTTCTAAATAAAGAAGCTTCTCTAAACCCTTTGGAATGGATCCTGATAGGTTGTTTTGTGAAACATCTAGAAGTTGAAGACCTTTCAAAGAAGCCATAGATGATGGTATTGCTCCTTCAAAGGAATTCCCATGTAGGTCAAGGAGTTCCAACACCAAACAATCTCCTATAGATGTAGGAATTTCACCAGACAGATTATTGTTAGAGAAATCCAAAATGTTTATATTTTTCAAATCACCTACTTCAAAGGGTAGTTTGCCAGTAAACAAGTTATGTGACAAACTGAGGGATATTAGTGCAGGGAAAGAAGGACCAATAAGTTGTTGGGGTATGGATCCACCAAGGTTATTTTGTGAAATGTCCAGGTATTGCAAATTTTGGCAGTTTACTATAGTTGGAGGTATAGTTCCTTCAAATCTGTTTTCTTCTAAAAGAAGTTTAAACAACTGAGTAAGGTTGCCTATGATGGTTGGTATTTCTCCAGACAATCTGTTTCGACTTAAAGCTAATAATTGCATCTTTTGAAACTTCCCAAAATTAGTAGGAACAATGCCGGTGAAGTAATTATGATCTAAGCCCAAAGCAATTAAGTTAACAAGATTCTCTAATGATGCAGGAATAGTTCCAGAAATTCCATTGCCTCCTACATATAATACAGTGAGTTGGGTTGACAAGTTGGATATAGAAGTAGGCAAAACACTTGCGAAATAGTTTGCACCAATATCCAACATTTTAAGTTTACTACAATTTGTCAAAGATGTTAAGAAATGTAAACTCTTTCCAAGATGATTATCATCCAAAGTTAGCCAGTAAAGACCCAACAGATTTCCCAAATTAGTTGGAACTGATCCTAGAAAATTGTTCTCACCTAAATCAATCATTTGAAGCTGAGTTGCATTACATAGTGAAGTAGGGACTGGTCCATAGAACATATTTGCACCAAATAGAAGTAGTTGGAGATTAGGAAGAGTGAGGCCTATGTTGGCTGGAAGTGTGCCATTAAGTTGGTTGACTGGAACTGAAATCATTTGGAGAGAAGACACATTATAAAGAGAGGAAGGGATTGTACCTGACAATTTATTTCCCCAAATTGAGAACGATACTAAGCCTTTTAATTGGCCTATGGTATCTGGAATATTTCCCACCAAATTATTGTCCCCCACATCGAAATATTTGAGCGAAGAAAGATTTCCGAGAGAAGGTTGGATTCCTCCTGCCAAATTATTTGTGAAAATCGCAAGTCGTTGTAGTCTCATTAAAGAGCCTAGCTCCTCTGGAATTTTCCCTGTAAGCTTATTCAGAGAAAGACGTATCGACCTGAGATTGGAGCAGATGGACAAGTTAGATGGTATTTCCCCTCCCAACGTGTTATTGTTGAGATCGAGTCGTTGCAGTCGGAACAAATGACCGAATTCTTGTGGAATTTTGCCATAGAAGCTGTTATTTTGGAGGTCGATGAACCTAAGACAGGAGAGGTTTCCAATAGCAGGTGATATAGATCCACCTAAGTTGTAGCCCTGGAGGTCCAAGCCTGTGACCCTTTGGTGCCGACGGCCGCATGTGATTCCATGCCAATTGCAGAAGTGCATAGAGCCATTCCACGAACTCAATATCTCATATGGATCATGAGGTATAAGTTCTTTGAATTTGAGTAAAGCCAAACGATCAGTCTCGTTTGTTGGAGCGGTGGCAGTAATGGCCACGGGTTGCAGGCAGAGGAGACTACTTGCGGAAAACAGAAGAATCACACGAAGGTGTATAGAACAAAATGCGCAAATTTTGGTCTGGTGGAGCGTCATTTGGTTTTGAAAAATGAAAAGCAAGAAGCTGGTGAAATAAGGAACCAGGTGGAATGGAGGCTAATAAACAAGGGCCACGGCATATGCATTTATATTGAAACAAAATATCAACAAAAATTTTTTTTTTTTGAGGTGAACAAAATATCAATTGGCATTATACGAGGAGACTTCACTTGACCTTAAAGTCTTTCTACTTGTTTTATTTCCACTTTTTGACTCTTCCCGATTTTAATTATTCGTCAACATCAAATTTCAAACGTATACCAGCTGTAAGCCTGTAATGTCGCCCAAAATTTTGATACAGAGAGGATTGCAGTGTCAAACACGGTGGAAAATTACCCTTCTCTTTTTCTTCCTATTTTTTTTAATAAAAACAAATCCATCAATATCAATATATAGACTAAACTTGTCACACACGTTCTTACAGTGCAATAATACTCTTTTTTTATTTTGATAAGTGTTTATTTGATTTAATATTATAATATTTAAAAGTGATATATAAATAACTGTATGTATTTTTTTTAAGAAATATGTAAAGTAATTTGAAATAATATTTAAAAATGAGATAGAGATATATATATATATATTTTTTTTTTTTTGGGAAACCGGACCTAAAGGCCATGTATTATTGAATGGAAAAACAATGAATCCCGAGCAACTAGAGGAGTTAAATCCTCAAGGATGGAATTAGACCAAACCTGGAGCTCATTACCAGACTTAGAAATTCTGGCTAAATAGTGGGCAACTACATTGCCTATACGTTTTACAAAAGAGAAACTACAAAACTGGAAATCTGTAGCTAGTGATAGGACATCAGTGATGACATGACCATATACTAGATGCGTCGAGTCTTTTTTCCAAATTGCTTTAAGAACAACCTCAGCATCACCCTCAAAAGTGCAATGCGTGATCCTAAAAATGAGATAGAGATAGTTTCCTAAGTTTTAGGCTGGATGGAGAAGATAAATGAAAAAACCTAAAACTTAAAAAAAGTAAATTATTCTTTTAACTGGTTTGTGTTTTTTAATTTTAAAATTATTTAACTAAAAGATAGGGGTATTTTAGAAAATTAAGAATTTGTGTGAGGGTACTTTAGTATGCAAAATATTGAAACCCAAATGGAGAATTCTTATGCGAGAAAGCATAAAGTACTGCCATGTGGCGCACTCTTTAGAAAAAAAAAAATTTAAAATACTCTTAAGTCATAAGATAAAGAACAAAAAAATAGAGATTTTTTTGTTTCTTTGGTTCAATGTTTCAAGATTTTTCCTATTAAAGAATAAGAATTCTTTATAAGGCTCTTTGTTTTCTTTAGTTCAATGTTTCAAGATAAATCTCTTGCACTTCTACTCCTTTATATATGACCCATAACCCTTCATGTATCTCATCTCAAATACATTCCTACCAAGAATGATGTCATTTATCTTCAACCTTTCAATAACACCTACCTAACTCCAACTTTATCGTCCTTTCTAATCTTAACCCGTATGAGTTAACTATACCAAGGAAGAGGGCTTGGTTTTTTTATTGAGTGATGACTGATTATAGTTTCGATGCTGAGGTCAAAAGTTATGGGTTCTGTATGGGTTCTGTAAAGGTTGTGGTTGCTTTGGGTGTTTGGTGTGGGAAAGCCAAAAATGAATTATGTTTTAGAACAAAGTGTGTAAGGACTCAATTTGTAACGACCCCAAATTGGTTTATTGGGTTCGAATGTTAAAGGCTCAAATAATAAATTTGTAAAGAGTGGACTAAAAGGCTAGGCCTTGGTCACCGAACAATTGTTAGTCATGATGTTCATGATGGTCGCATAGAGGTGAACTAAGTTTGTCCGAGAAGACTTTCTCTCTAGCACGGCCTGAGAGGCTCCGGTCATTGGACCTCGTCCGATGAGCTTAATGTTCTTATTATTCCTTTTACTTTCGGTTCCTATGGTTTTTTTTTAAAGTCCTCTCTCTCGTTCAAGAGTTCTTACATTATATAGCCCCTCTCAGTTGATCCTGACCTTCCATCTGTTGATCAGACAGGTAACTACTCGAGTGCCTGTCCCATCATCTGCCCTCTCCCACTTTCTGTTAGTTGCAATAACCGAAACCACACTATTCATGAGTCTTTTCCCATCAATATGGTTAGGACGTTTGTTGGCGCATTTAATGCGGAGATGACGTCTTTTCCTTGAACCGCTCCCACACTGTACCCCCGTGCGAGTCCTATTCTACTCGCCTTTTCTTCTGGGAGCGCTTTGGGAGCTGCCTTTGATGATGTGTCATTTTTCCCTTCTAGGCCTTGAGATGCCGAGGACAGGGTCATCCTTGGCTGCATCTCTAGGCCATTTGGACTTTTACTGTATGTCCTCGGCAACGACTCTCCTCGGCGCGAGTCTTGGGCCCTAATGGAAAGTGGGCCGGGATCACAAATTCTCTGGCCCCACAAAGTGAAATACAAAGAAACCTTCTAATTGATTATTGATGAGATTAGGTTTTTTTTTTTAAAAAATAATGTTTTAGAACTCATAATTTATAAGTTCCTTTGTAGTTTTTTTTTTTTTTACTGCTATTTAGTGCAATATCAATATGAGTCATGACGATAAAAGTAAAAGTCAATGATGATTTTAGAGTGTTTTTCATGCTTTTTTTTTTTTTAACATATATATTTTTTAATTTGGAAGCCTTGCTAAAGGCAATTAAATCTTAATAAATTAATGGAAATATTTTTAACAATATTTTTTTATTTTATCACATTTTCTATATGCCAGCACTTACAAATGATTTCCTTTTATTGAGATAATGAAATATTAGTTTGAGATATGTGGCTCAGTATTTGGTTGTGAAAATGGAACAGTAGAGAAAGTGTTTGAGAGGTTGCTTGAAAATTTTGTAAATTTAGGATATGAAAGTATTTTATGCTTTGAATTTAAATTTATAAATTTCAATTTTCAAAATCATTTAATCAATTTAAAAAATAAACTCTACAAATAATATAATATGGTTCTACAAATGTCGAAAAACTTGACTATTTTAACCTCAAAATTTTAGATTAGTAGAGTAATTCCACTCAATATTTGGAAACCAATTTTATGACAATTTTTTTTATAAAAAATAATCTAAGAAAATTGAGTTTCAAAACATTCAGTAATATTTTGGTAAAACATAAATATTATACAACAAAATGAGTATTATAATAGGTCTTAAAAAAATTGATTTCAAATGAACTTGCAAAGTATCCAGACATAGCGCGGGAAATTATCTAGTTATCTTGCAAAGTGAGTGGAAACTTAAAGTTCAACATGTGGGAAAGGCAACGTGGTAGGGCAAGAAAATTTACTTTCTTGAAAAATACTGCATTTACGACATTTTTATAATAAATCTCAGGTGTCAATTCAATTGTTTATTGGTTCTTATTTGAGTCACCACTAATGTTATTTGGTTCTTATTGGTTCTTTTTAAATTGAATGGAAAAGATAAAGAAAAAAAAAACTTAAAACTTAGGAACACTAAGGGCCCGTTTGGTACATGTGTTTAAAAACTGAAAATTGTTGTTTAAAAATTTTTGTGGAAATACGTGTGGGTGAAAAAGTATGTGAAAATACGTGAAATGTTGTTTAAAAACTGAAAATTGTTGTTTAAAAACACTCACCAAATACCCCCTAAATTATTCTTTTAACTAATTTGTGTTTTTTAATTTTAAAATTATTTAACTAAAAGATACGAGAGTATTTTAAGGCTTGGGTACAGGCACACTTTTTTTTTTTCCAAAATGGCACAAGGCCAGCCCAACCAATCCAGCATATCCTACCTATTAATTCTCTAAGGTCTGACGCTGATTCACAAAATGCTTGAGGAGACAACGGAAGTGATCAGCATACAATATAAATGCTCTTTCAGTTTTGGCTACTTTGATTGCTTCTGTGACCTTCCAAGCAGGAGTCAACCCTCCTGGTGCTACTACTAGTACTATGACTAGCTATACGAACCCAGGCCTTCTCAGCCCTCCTAATTATAGGGATACACATAAACCTGGACAGTCCATTTTAGCTAATAGTAGGATATCCTATGGCGTTTATATTGTCTGCAACACTGCAGCGTTTTCTATGTCGAGACCAATATTCCCAGGCTACAGAGAGACCAATTCTCTCTACTAAAAAGTTGCGTGCACCATTTTTATGCAGGGTCTGCATAATTCTATTTTTTGGTAGTCTACATATTTGATCAACCTGATTGGCATGCTATCAGAATAATCATAGAGAGGGCGGAGGGAATAAATCGATAATGTTAAAATGAATATGTAAATCTTAGTCAAAAGACTGTTAGAGGTGCTGGACAACTTGATAAAAATCATGATTTGAAATATTTGAGGAGTTAAGTAGTTATTTACTTGGAGCTGCATAACCAATTGAACCTTTAATTCCAAACGTGCTAGTTTGATTTAGAGAAACATCATTTCTTACAACTTGTCGTTGTCGGGACACACCATGTATCTATCTTTTCTTTGTTCATCAATGTAATTTTTCTTCTTTTATTTTCTTTCTCCTCGTGATTCCGTTACTCCTAAATATGTAACTATTTATCAAAGACATCTAATGTACTACATGACTACTTTAGTTTTTATATTCTTGCATCTCACTTTTGCGATATATATAAGAGATGCTATTTTATGTAAAAGAATCGGTGAATGAAAATATAACTTTCTTCTATATTAATATTAGCTTCCTTTTCAAAAAAAAAAAAAAAAAAAAAAAAAAAAAAAAAAAAAAAAAGAAGCTTCCTTTCAAATAGTCTTTTGAGTTTGTGTAACTGGTATTAGAGTCTACTACCCATCTAAATAAAATATCTATTCCCTTTGAGGGTTTGTGAATAGGTGTGAAGCAGTTTACCTTCCCTATTGCTTTCAAGTCAAAAAAAAAAATTCATGATTGTCTTATGAGAGACCATTTCTTCCAAGCAGTTGATTATAACTGTTGTAATAATTGCTTTTCTTGCTTTTTCTAATTAACCTAGGGGGCGTAATCCATCCAACGCCTTATGGAGGTAATTCAACTAAGGTATCTAGAGTTTTGAATAGCAACTTCCACTTCTTTTTTTTAGATGAGGATAATGTATATGGTTGTCAAAACATACCGTGACATTAATTGGGCCTAACAAATGTATTGGACTCATAGAGGGCATGATTTTTTTTTTTTAAAAAAAAAAACAGGCACTTTGTTCCCCAAAGCTCTATCAAAGATGTTCATTGAATATCCATACAACATAATGGAGCATTTGAACATTCATGTTGTGGTTCTTGAATGTACAATGACTGAATCTTTTTTGTTGTTGGTTTAAATCTGTCAGTATTGTTTTAGTAAATCTGATTGAATGTGGAAAGCAGTCATGGGATTCTAAATTTCTCTCTAATTTTGTTTATCGGTTGTTCTTCTTCTTCTTTTTAAGCACAATTTGAGTATATTAGAATTGGTTTGATATTTAGTTTGAGCATATAGCAATGGGACCTTGGTATATTTGATTAAGTTGTTGAACCTTGAACCCCAAGTGAAAATGAAGCATAACACCAGTACTGTGATTTGCTGAGTTTGACTATTGTTTATTCATTTATTTTATGAATTTACTATAAGAAAATTGCCATTTCTTTCAGGTTGTCAATTCACTTTGTGTTTTTGCTAATTTTTCTGATGATTTGTAAGCTGTTAGATTTAGTAATCTGCTTTGGTGCTTGTCTTTCATGTCTATTGGGTTTTGCTATTGCTATGGTTGATTCAAACTTATGGCCTTCACTTGCATTTTACTATCTTCTGAAACCTCCAGCTTGATTGGTTGGCATCTTGAGCGCCTATTGTTGCTTTTGAAAGTATTTTGTACCGAGTTTTGAGGAAAGACAGTTTTTGTGTTAGGTACTTAGTACTTACCATACTTACCAGGTCCTTCACTTGCATATTACTATCCTCTGTATGTCAGACAGTTATGCACTACACAAAATTTGGAAATATTTTCTCTTTACAGGGTTCAGGTGTGCTCAAATCTTTAATTCCTTGTATCATGTTGGATCCTCTTTGTCTAGTTTTATCAGAAACTAAACAGTTATTATGAATTGACATGATTTGCTCGCTTTTAAATGGAGTGAGGGGCTGACGCTTTTCTTTTTACTTGATAACAACTGCTACTTAGCATTTTATTTTTTTGGGTTGCAAGAATTGAACTTCTAGTGGAATGATCAACTTTGTGAGTGGGTTCGATGAAGGCATGTATTTTTGGGAGGTTACTTGGATCCAGAAGTTGAGTAGCATCCACAGTGGCTTTCAGGATTTAGTGCATAGGAAAAGTACTGTAGCAAAGACCAAAATATTTAAGAAGAATATGTATCACTAGTGGCAAAAAAAGCCTTCACGTGTTACTAGTGTTTCAATAGTTATAGGTACTAGTCGTAGATCCACGCGATGCATGGAAATATATAATTATTTTGTAATATAATATAATCCATAATTTATTTTCTAAAATTTATTAAAGATAGTTTTCTCCTAAAAAATTGAATTATTTCTAAAAGTATTTTCCAACTCTATCTCTACAAATATATCATTATATTATTTTGGGTTTTTTTTTTTTAGATATGATATTTGTAGCCCAAGAATGGAGGGACATGCCAACAACATTAGATTTCCTATTTTTCTTCCCATGATGAGATTGTATCATATTTTAATTCTTCTAAATTTTGAGGTGCAACCTTCATTCCAGTTGCTAAATCCCTAATTCCTAAAAGTGATGTCTAATTAGTTGCCAATAGAAAAGAATAAGACCACAAAAAAAAGAAAGTAAAGTGAAGTTTTATACGTTAGAATCATAATGTACAAAAACTTATTTACAATAAGGTAAATAAATAAAATATATATTAAACAAACCTTACTTCAGCAAAATGATCAAATTTAATAGACCCTCACTTAAATCAATTTCCATCAAAAACCAAATTGTCATATTGTAATGTGCCATTGATTCCACTCATGTCCACTATAGACATTTATCAATGTGTCCATGTACAAATCACTCAATTGTCATTGTTCTGAATTCCCACAAAAAATCAAAATAGTGCGTATATGAATTGTAAGTAAGTGAGTCACCTGTATTGCCATAACATGGTCAAAGTTGATGGAAAACTTGCTAAACTCGGCCAATTGTTCTTGCCTCGGAGAAGATGTCTATTAGCATTCCAAGTTATAAATTTCAAATGGCTAGGGGAAGTTATCAGATTGTATTAGTTGCTATGCCCCAAAACTAGCAATTGCTTTTGCCTTCATTAGAACACATCAGCTTTGTCATATTGTGTTTAATAAGGAAAGAAATAGTAAAATCCAAAAGAAATAGTATTGTTAAGTTTTGTCTAAAACTCATGTACATAGTATTCTACATATTCAAGAAGAGAAAATTCTAAAAAGAAAATCAAGTTGTTGAAAAAATAGCATAATTCAAAATCTAAAACTAAAAACCCAATTATTGTTCATGTACACAGTATTATAGATAGGTATTCAAAAATCAAGATACAATTAGTTTTTCTATCCACACAACAATTAGCATAAAGCTAGATACTAATGGAATTTAAAAATAATTCAGTTCTTTGAATTTCCTCACTCCTAAAATACCAAAAAATTTCTCATAAGCTAAACAATCCCCAAAGTTATTCATCAACCAAACAGGCCAACTAAGGTTCCAAACACAAAAATTCTAGCCACAACACAATAGTCTACTTAAGTTGATATACTTTGAAGAATTAGAATTTCCTTTAAAAATTTAAGATAAAAAAATTTAAACTGTTACATCCCATGTGGCGTACACAAAAAAATTTAAGATTCAAACTCTACTTTCTTTTCTCTTCCATTTTCCCACAATTTTTGGGACACCAAACAGTTAAATTAAACAATAAAACAAATTATTAGTATAAGGAAATGAAAATCTATTATAGCTGATGTGTATTGAACCATAAAAAGCAAATTATCAAGCACCATCCAAAAAAAAAAAAACAAATTCATTCCTCTTTCCTTCAAAAGGTTCTAAGAAAAAAATGGTTACCAATTGATTAGTATGACCTTCAATAGATTAAAAAGCCTCTAGTGTCCGCGAGCCTTGATCATTGACATCTGTCAAGGAATTGACAAACGAAACAAAGATAAAAATGAAATTTAGTTCAGCATATAAGACGATTGGAAAAAGAGAAAAATAGCAATTTCTCTTTGATGAAAATGAATAACACTCTTACTATAAAACAAAGACCAAAATAAAAACATCACATTGAAGTTAATTATCATACATTATAGCAAACATATTGAGAGTAACATTCCTATAATCTAAAGAAGGGCAACCATTAAAAAAAAAATAGCAGAACTAATTTTGAGAAAGAAAAAAAAATATTTTAATAAGATGGGAATAAATAAATAAAGAATAAGAATAATACAAATAGCAAAACTCATTTTGAGTTTATACCCTTTGGACTTGGGCTATTATTGTTCACCTCTCATCTGCTTCAGTTTTGTCTATAAGCTGAGTCACTATCTGTCTCTTGCATTCATTTGATTGGGCTTTGGTAGACAGACTTGAGCCATGATTGAAAGAACGGAAGAAATACTCAAGAAACTATCCCATTGAAGGCCATACCAATCAATATGTAAAGAGAGAACAATTGAAAATTTATAGAAAAAAAATGAGAGGTGAGGAGGTTGCAATCTATCGGTGACTATAAGAATTCCATATAATGACGGCATCTCAAGAGTCTAGGTTAATAGAGAGACACACGATAGATTTGGAGATAAAGTATCAATGACTTTAAGAATTCCATATAATAGCGGCGTCTCAAAAGTTTGGGTTAATGGAGAGACACACAATAGATTTGACGATAAAGTAATATCTAAATTTATGAAGAGACTCAATAAATGGCAATCAATAAAACAAAAAATAAAAAAGAAAGAAAGAAAATAAATGATGACATGGCACTGATGTGGTTTAATTGGAGCGTAGTAACAATAAATGCTACGCTTCAGCTTTTAGATATATACAGATAAAAATATAATGAATAGTTATTGACAATAATATCAGTTTTAACACTCTTTATCTTACTTTGTTATTTCATAGATGCTTGTAAACTAGAGAGAGAGAGAGAGAGAGAGAGAGATGCCTATCTCCTCTTTTCTTTTACAATGTCCCATAGCATTGGCAACATCAAAATCACATACCTGAACATATTTCAAAAAACCCAAAAGGTTATATGTTGAGAACTTAGTAAAGGCAAAAGAAAAATTTTACATCATTTGTTAATCACTTACCAAGAAAATTCATGCCAGCATCATAATTATTTGTTTTGTTAGCCAAAGAAACTTGCGCATGATCAAACCCAACATCCATTCCCTACAAGAAATTATAATGATTTGGTGTGTCATCTATGTCATTGAATCACATAAATAAGAACATGTCACTTATTAATAGCTTTAAAAAGCTGAATGAGCAAGTCAAGTTCACCGATAATGATTCAATGGAAATTGTTTTGGCATCTATTTCCTTCGAGGCCTTCATATGTCATCCATGCCATTAAATTAGGTGTCTACTCTGTTTCCTATATCACACAAATTGTTCTCATTTAAAAGTTTAAACACAATAAAAAATAACCCAATCAGATTTTTAGAAGTCAAAACTATTTAAAATTGCTTAACTACAAACTCACAAGATTCCTCACCTTATGTGAATAGCATTGCACAAGGGAGATCAGAGTTATCGTAATTTACGAGAAAAGAGCTATTATTTTCCTATATGGTACATAAAGAGTTAAGTTTAACCAAGAATATAAAATTTTACTGTCTGTATAAATATGTTCAAGTGCTAGTATTTTTGGCAAAAAAAGTACCTTAGATAATTGTTGTCTAACAGTATTTTTTGTTGGATTTTTTTTTTCTTTCTCCTCGATTGTTGTTGAACCCAACTTTTACATCGTATTAGCAAGAAAGTAATTGGTTTGAAAATTAGTCATACAATCCAAGATATCATTTGTAAGGACACAATTTGGGTCCTCTACCCAAGTGATGGATAAAATTCCGCCCAAAAAGCCCAATACAATGAATTTGTAGAGAGTAGATTGGAAAACTGGGCTTTAACAACAAATAAAGTGGATTCAGATGACAAAAAAAGGAAGATAGACTGGTTTAAACTAAAGGAAATCGTCTTTGGCACAATCCGAGAAGATCAGTTCTTATATATTTATCTTAGGTTTGATTACAAATATAATTCTTGATTACTACAGTATTTTTCCCTTTGTTTCTTGATCCCAATTCTCAGAGTCTTTCTTCTATTTTATATTATATTTCCCTTTCATCTCCACCTTCCACATGCAAATCAGATTGTAGGTGTTGATCCTTGTCCTATCAGCCCCTACCTAAAATCTTTAGGTAGTAGCTGTAAGTCTAAAAGTTACTGTTCAGGTACCACTTCCTCATTAATGTGGCCAGAAAGTTAGCTGCAGAGCAAATAATGCGGTGGTAGCAACTTTCCCTTGAGATATTTCATGACTTTCCTCTGTCCTGTTCCTTCCTGATACTTATAATCACTCATGAAATGATCCAAAATGTTTTTCTTGATGGCAAACCACATCCTCTGACCTTGGCCTTGCTTAGCCGAGGAGGGATTCTTTCTCGGACCACCCTTTTGGATGATTTTAATCGGATTTCACTTCTTCACTCACTAACACGGATCCTTATGAAAGTATTTACCCGTCCTCAGATTATTTAACGTCCTCGGATTAGGCCCTTGGCCCAATATATACATAAATATGGGCTCTTGGGCTTATCATCCCTACATCATTAATTCCCCTTTTAGTTTCAATTAATTTGGAGAAATTATAAGGTTGGCTAGGCCTAGTCCACTATATTTCATTTTCATGAAGGGCGTGGATCCCATTGCAAGAAGATTAAACCACCTCTTGTAACATAGGACACTAGTCTTTGTATTTTAGATTCATCTTCGAAATTTTTTTCTGCATGGCAACGCGGAAGAGTATTAGCAAGTAATTGGTTTGAAAATTAGTCATATAATCCAAGATATCATTATAGAGAAATATAGGTTGTTGTTTGTTGATATGTCATTAATTCCCCCTGTTGGTTTCAATTAATTTGGAGAAATTATAAGGTTGGTTGGGTCTTGTCCATTGTATTTCATTTTCATGAAGGGTGGATTCCATTGCTGGTTGACTGGTTCCCACACATTTGCATGGTTTTGAAACTTGAGCCATTCATTGAACCATAAAAATGAGAGATTCAGGGTTTTTGAGGTCGAACCGAGGTTGAACCGTGATGATGTCATAATTAATTTAATAATTAATTAAAACCTAAATATAGATATTAAATTTATAAAACTAGCAAAAATTGACTAATATATCTATATATGTAAGGGAAATTTAATGATTTTCAAGCATATATTTAATAATTAAATAAGAAAATTAATAAAATAAAATAATAACCATGAAAATATTAAAATTTATGATTAATTTTTGAAGTAAAGTTGAATATCTTTGAAAGATTTTAATTATAATTTTTTTTAATTCTTTGTAAGAGATGGATAATTTAATTAAGTAGAATAAAATTGTGTTAAGTTTTTTTTATAAAATATATATATATATATATATGCTAGGGGTTGGACCGCACGGTTCTTGCCACCGGTTTTGCATGAATCGTGTGGTCCAACCCAAGTTTTAGGGGTTCACGAAATTGCCACATATGCCCGATTCTCTATGCTTAAAAAACCGAATTTCAATCCTATTCTCGGTTCTTACGGTCCGACCTCCCGATCTGGTCTGGGTCTGAAAATAGTGCACATTTGATGATTGATCCACTATCATGTGAGACAGTCAAAGCAAATGAGGTAAAAAATAAAAAATAAAAAGCATTGTCCTTTTGTTGATGTTGTTCTAATAACATTATTTAAGTGTTATAGAAATACGTATAGGTGAAAAAGTGTAGCGAAAATATGTGTTATATTGTTTAAACAACAAAAACTATTGTTTATGCAACACAACCAAACAGCGGTCTTACATTCAGTCATTATAGTTTGGATTATTAGCGTAGAGTTTTCATTACAGGCTTACAGCCAAGGTGTAAGCAAATCAAAACCACGTCTCGTAGTAACATAGGACACAAGTCTTTCTCTACATTATATTAACAAAACCAACAGCATATGCCAAGCCCAAATTCCGCGAAAGCCCAACTTGTATAAATCAAATCGCAGAAGGCTGAAAATTGCAAACATTCACACCTGACCTACCTTAATTCTTTGTCTCTCTAACGTATAATGTGGACCAGAAAGCAATATTACGCGGGATAATAACAGGACCAATATAATAAAACACTGCAATCAAGCCCAAAATCACTTTTAACCAAGCCCAAGGTTACAGATTGCTTTGTAAGTTATAACAGACCTTTTAGCTATAATTTCAGTCCATACTCATTTGCACAAATTTTATGGCTCATAAGTCATAACTCTCGAGTTCAAAGAGAGCAGCTAATAGGTGCACGCAAGGACAGTATTTTTCTTTAAATCTCCTCTAATCCATCATATGACATTTTTATTAAAATAAATAAAATAAGTCATATGACTCGAAATAGGTCATATACTCATATGACTAAAAAGACACGTAAATGGTTGTTTGAGTTGTTACTCAATATTGTTAACTAATATTGATAGTCTATTAGATGTGCAATCCTAAGGTTGTAATCGAACTGAACCAAATTGAGTTGAATATTGAATAATCAAACTCAGCCTGACAAGAATAATAAAATCTTTAAACTCTGTTTGAGCTTGAGTTGAGCTTGCATACATCTTGATCTTGTCAAAAAATTGAGTAGCTTGAGCTCAACTTAATTTATTAGGCAAATTGAAATCAAACTCAATATCAAGCAAATAATAAAACTTTTAATATATTTTTTTAAAATATATATAAACTAAAATTCAAATTTTTAATTAAAATATTTGGGTTAAATGCCACTTTCATTCTAAGAGTGAATTTTATTTTTGACATTTTAAACTTCAAAATATAACATACTTGTCAAATTGGTCATTCGATCCATTGTCATCTATAAAATTATTAATAAGTCCAACAAAATAGCGTCACATCAAATATGATGGAAATGATGAAAAGATAAAAGGCAATGAGGGAAGGACCAACTTAAAAAAATCAATAGCACAATAAACATATCCCAAATCACAAAAACAAAATTGCAAAAGGCTGAAAAAAAAAAAAAAAAAATCACCTCCAACCTACGTGAATTTGTTTGCTAATATGTAATGTGGACCGGAAACATTAGTTGGTGATATAACAATATGCCCAAAATAATAAAACCATGCAATAAAGCCCAAACTCACTATTAAGTTTTAACCGAGACCAGGATATAGATGTCATTTTAACAAACCTTTGAGCTCATTCAGCCCACACGTGCACAAAGTTTATGGCTTTATAACTCATCCAACCCAAGAAAGTAGCTAATAGGTGCACTCAATGAGAGAGTTTTCCTCTAAACCAAGGGTCCATTTGGTTGGAGGGGTGGAAAAGTGAGAAGATAAAAAATTTTAGAATGATAGAAAAGATTTTATTTTCTCTCATTTTTGTTTGGTTGGGAGTGGAAAAATGGAAGGACGGAAAAAATGAGTTTGAATAAATTTACTCATATACCATTATTAAATAATGATGTCAAACTAAAAAAAAGTGACAAATAACCACTCAAAAAAGAGCAATCACCAAAAAAATTTTATAAAAATAAAAAACATGTTCCAAAAAAAAATCACATCTAGTAAAAATAGAAATAAACTATCATGTCCAAGCCCTAAAAAAAAAAAAAAAAAAAGAGGCAATGTTAATGCCCAAGAAAAAAAAAGTGACAACTGGCAACGTGATTGCCAAAAAAAAAAGGGGGGGGTAGCGTTGCTACCTAGGAAATAAAGAAGAAAGAAAAAAATGCAACTTAAATTGAGGGTATTTGTGTAAAATGCATCTTTTAGTATTTTTTCCTCCTCACTTTCCTCCCAAATTGGGAGGATAAAAAAAGTTGAGCCCGAAGGGAAAATTTCTCCCCTATTTTCTGTCTCTCTTGTTTTCTCTTCTCAATCAAATAGTGAAAAATGCCATTTTCCACCTTATTTTCGTCTCCCTATCTTCTATCCTCCCTGTTTTCTCCCCAATCAAACATACCCTAATAATGAGGAATCTTCTACATCCCATATCCATATGGTGACTCATAAAACCACCTATTTATGTGTAACAAAGCACATGACTTATAAATTTGAGTTGCCATGCAATGTTTTTAATACTTAACTACAGTAAACTGCCATTTTTGGCAGTTTACTAGAGGTAGATGGTAAACACAAAAAACATTATTTAAATAAGAGAGAGACTTAAGTGGTAAAAAAAGAATATTTAAATGAATTGGTAAAAGAATAGAGTATTTAATATTTTAATGTTGAATATATTGTAAAATGATGTATTAAAATAAATAAAGTAACTTTTTGAGTTGTTAAAAACTAAATTTTTTAGCATTTTTACTGTGAATGCTCTTAAATATGCAATCGAGTTAAGCCAAAGTCGAATATTGAATAGTTGAACTCAACTTGTCAAGGATAATAATAATGACATAGAAAAAACTTTATGGATGAGAGGACAATTCACCCAAACTTAATGAGTTTAATTTGAACTTTGGCAACCAAAAAAAAAGTATATTTGATTTCAGAATTACAACATTTACACCATATCATTCATCCATTCTTTTCTACAAGTGTTCAAATTACAAAATTTACTTACATCTATCTATTCATTCATCTTTTCTTTTCTTTTCTTTTCTTCAAATTACAACATTTACTTTCGTTCATCCTTTTCTATACAATAAGTGCAAAATAATCTTCATCACCCAAAAAAATATTACAGGTTATAGAATAATTTTTCCTATAATACACATTCGGCAAGGGAATTTTGTATGTAGGATAGTTTCTAAGTTTTCGTTAAACTTCAATAATGTTGATCAAAGTTGACCGGTTGGTTATGCATAATTGGAGTAATAATAGAGTTCCAAGCCTCCCCACCTCCAACAAAAGAAAATTTCTCAAAGTTTGCAAAATCGACATGCCTCTATCAAACCAACAAAGTTTATAAAAATGGAAGGATTGTAATAGTGTGGGACTCTGCCATTTGTAGGGTCTTAATTAAAACCGTGTTAGGATTGCCAGGAATCAAACTCACATCAAACTTTGTATAAGTAAATTCACTTAAGGGGGGGACTTTGATTGTGAAAGCACACCCAATTCCTTTGTTTTTTCTTATATTTGACTTCTCCATCTCCTATTTTTTAATGCAACACAGCGAAAAAATGCCAGTCAAATATCCTATTTAAAAAAAAAAAATGAACCTGAAGCATATTATATATGCAAAGCATATATGCATGGTCCTTCATGATTGTGAAAACACAAAAACAAACTTATCTAAAATCCTGTCCTTTGGCCCATCATCCACTAGGGAGTGACTACTACTAAATGATGAAATTGAATGGTTCATACCTACTTTAAATGTCATCATATGAACATTTTCAAACATTATGTAGAAATGGAGGACTTATCACTTAGGTGATTGTCATTTTGATCATTGGATGGTCCCATATCTCTTAGTCCAGCTGTGAGTAGCTAAGCAAGCTAATAGACAATTGCCATGACTATTGATGTATGAGTATGACAATGAAAATTTTCAAAGCCTACAGTATGGGAACTGCTATATAGGTTTGCTCATTTTCGATCATTAAAATTGGTCCCTATCATATTCAAGCTATGGAGAAACTAATGGACAATTGGTATGACTATTGATGCTGATGCATAGAAAAAGAGACTTGTGGTTGGACACGAAAACTTAAACCAGAAAAGTAAAACCAAGTGATGGATCAAATGCAAACTCACAGCTACATTGCTGAAATTTTAGGAAGACATCAAATTGTGAAATCGGTGGTGCCATCATAGCCTTTGTCTTTTGCTTTGAACGTGGTTTTCTATGCCATCAATGTGCTTAATAATTGTGAAAAATGACAATAGTAGCATTAATATTTGGTTGTGAGATCGACAATGATAGACTAAAAGGGTTGGCAATTTCCTTTGCTACTTTAGCTTGCACACGTGAAACGTGTAGACAATACTTTTCTTGTTGTAGAAAAATAAACATTCTAGGACTTTGCTGTCTCATAGTTTATGAATTTAAGTTTTACTAATTTTTAATTATATTTGCCTTAGATTTTAAAATCAAGCAATTTATTACAGTACTGAACTTTTTCTTCTAGTAATTGCAGTGAAATTTACTGTCAATTTGATGTTGGTGTGTAATTAGGAATTTAGGACTCAAAGCAATTTTTTATATTTTGTAAAATCCACCTATAGCTCAAAAGTTTTAATAGGTCCTTTTTTTTTTCTTCTTAAAGGGATGAATAGATTGAAAAAGGTCGTTGACGCTACTTTGAAGTTTGAAGTTTGAAGTTTGAAGTAAGAAAAGGTTTTGTTTTTTTCTTTCTCATCATGTTGAACTGTCTGAGATTCAAATCGTGCGGAAAGGTTTTGGTTTTTCTTTCTCATTATTATATTAGTTTATACATATAGTAAATGCTGACACTAGCTTGCTTGGATGGGCAATACTTATATGGTCCAGACTCCAGAGTACTGCTTAGACTCTGACAAAGGCGGTGGGCTCTATGGTAGATTTTACGTGTGAGATCAATCCTTATTTGTGAGAGCTCGAAACACCACTCCTTGACTATCAAAGTATTTTTCAGCTTGGATAGATTGTGAGAAAGCATATAGTGTGGCAAATTGTAAACCCCATATAAAAATAAAATAAAAATATTAAAGAATTTTATAAAGACATTTGTTTGTAAATTACTTTTATAAATTTTAATGGAAAAAGAAAATTTTTAATTTTTTTTTCAGTTTTTTTACAGTTTTTTTTTATTTATTTATCAAAAAAATAGTATCAAAATTTTTCTAAAATTATCCACTAAAAAATACTTTAAGAGTGCTCATTAACGGAACAAAAAAAAAAAAAAAATCAAATTATAAACAATTTTTTTTTCTAATTGCTACCAGTATTATATTAGTTTATATAAACTGCAAATGCTTGACACTAGATCATTTATCGATCAAAACGAAAAACAAAGTTCAAAAAAAAAAAAAATTTCAAATTGTGACAAATTGCCAGATTAGAGTCGGCAGCTAGCTCCCAAAGAACAAAGTCTAGAATTTGCGTGCATGTTTCGCCCCAAAGTTCAAAGTCCATATTTAATAATGTGTAGATTACCAAAAAAATATTTAATAATGTGTCACAGTCTCCAACATGACACACAACTAATTTGATTAAGAAGTTTTGATTAAGAAGTCAATTTTGTACTTAGTAGCCACGAGTGCAAAGACGTAAATAAAAGTTTCTCAAACTCCAATTATATGATTGCTTTCCTTGCTGTGTTCTTTCTTCCCGATTTTCATAAAACTATCCACTTTTTGTCCCCAGCTGTACCTTCCAGAGGAGACCTTTTATAAAAGCTAGCTACACCTTCGGTAATTCCAAAACCTTGTCCACATGAACCCACTGATAGAGAAAAGTAATTGGGGTTTGTTGTAAATAATTCCTTCATAAACCATATTAGTTTAAGAGGGTTTCAGATTTTCTAAATTTTTTAGAATACTCTACTAAATATTTTTTTTTAATTTATTTATTTTTTAATGATTTAATGGTTTGGATTTTGTTATATCAACATTTCATTAACAATAATCTTAATTATTTTGTTTGTAATATTATTTTATTATTTTAAAAGTATTGTTAGTAAAATGCTGACATGACAGAATTTAAAATCTTAAATCATAAAAGAGTAGTTAGGATTTAAAGAAATCTATTAGTAGAACATCCTAAGAAATCTAGAAAATCTAAATCCATTTTAAAGTTGTAATAATGTCCAACATGGTGAACTCAACAAAGACAAGTCACTGCAAAAATTGTACATGCAATAATACCATGTGAAATTAATGCGAGACAAAGCGGGTAAATAATTCCTTCATAAAGCATATTAGTTTTAGAAGAATTCAGATTTTCTAGATTTCTTATAGTATTCTACCAAATAATAATTATTTTTTTAATTTTAACTATTTTTTAATGGTTTAGATTTTATCATATCAACATTCCATTAATAATCTTAATTATTTTGTTTGCAACATTATTTTATTATTTTAAGAATATTGTTAGTAAAATGTTGACATGACAGAATCTAAACTCTCAAATCATAAAAGAGTGGTTAGAAATCATAAAAGAGTGGTTAGAATTTAAAGAAATCTATTGGTAAAGTATCTTAAAATATCTAAAAAATCTAAATCCGTTTTAGAATTGTAGTAACGTCCAACATGGGGAGCTCAACAAAGACAAGTCACTGCAAAAATTGTACATGCTATAATACTATGTGAAATTAATGCGAGACAAAGCAGGTACATGCTTGAAACAAAGTTAATCGAAAAAATTAAACAAAGGTTTGAGGCTTTAAGCAAGTGGTTTATTTATATTTTTCATTAAAATTGTATCAAAATTATTTTATGATAATTCATTAATAAATACTTTAAAAATACACGTTAATTGAACCCTTAATTTAAAAACTAACATACGTTTAACTAGCACATAGAATATATTTTTTCCCACGAAATCACTGTGAACTTTTAGAATTAGCCATTAGCCCGTGCCTTGCGTGGTATATTGTTAACAAAATATTGTAAAAGTCTTTTATATCACTATTATTCATTACAACTAAAAGAAATATAGCATAAAAATTTACTATTTGACTTAGAAGGAAAAAAAAAGAGTAAAATCATTGTACAATACACATTAACTTCTTTCAAAAATTGAAAAATAAATAAATAAATGTGTTCCAAACATTTGATGCTAAAGATCAAAATATCAACTGCATAATGATAGAACCTAGCAAAAGCTTAAGGCTCATCATTACAACTCAATTTAAGAAATATGTTATCGGTTTACCCAAACATTATCGGTTTTGGGTACAATGATTCACAAGCATTAATAAATAATAAATATATGAAGCTCAAAATCTAAACTTTGCATTCTTATATATCTTTTTTGTATCATTAATTTATATCCACAACTTAACCTTTTCCCCCACGTTTTTCACAAAATATTACAAATATGGGAACTAAACAAAACTCAATGAATAATTTTAAGAAATTTCTTATGAGATTAATCATCTATATACGTTGCACTTAATAGCTTTATTAAATTGTATGATATCAAGGAAGAATCACCATTGGCCAGGAAATGGTCTAGCAGCTCTATCCTTCTTGTTAAGTACGTAGATGAACAATTTTGACCAGCGATTGTTGTTGTTGTCTTTTCTTGTTTTTTTTTGGCTGAATTTAAGACTTTTATTAACGAAAAAAAAAAAATCAAACTACAAAACAACTAGGCTACAAGTCCTCTCTACTGATGACATCAACAAAACAGGGAGGGCTAATGGTGAGTAAGTAGGATCATGGGATATATGATTCTTTTAGGGGATTCACTTATTCATGAATTGGAAATGGACATTCATTAGGGGAAAAAAATGAGAAGGCCAATCACAACCAATGAAGGCCTTTTAGAAACAAATAAAATTTAAAGTGTTCAAATTCAATATTACAAATTTGACAAATTTAAATAAACAACTGCCAAAAAAAAAAAAGAGAGAGAGTAAGAAACACATGCACCATAAACATAAATTATTACCACATTGACGACATGACGGATAAGTGATTATAAGACCTTAAAGAAGAGTGCAAAGAAGTAAGAGCACAACAAAATTACGAGAAATATTTTAAAATTTTATTATTGAATTTACTTTAACTTAGTCCATATGACAAAACAAATTGATCACTCAATTACAAAGTACAATAAAAGTATGAATCTAAGACGAAAAAGCTTATCAACATATAAATTGAATGGTCTCTAATAAATAAACATTTGAAAGTAGTATAAAAAAATCATTGATAAGGGATCGAATAAGTTTTTTTTTTTTTTTTAAGAAATAGTTTCAACTTATCATGTCTATTTCTAATTATTATTCTTTTTCATCAAACCAAAACATCAATTAGTTTTGGTGTAGGCGGAGATTAAACTCCAAAACTCTTATTCAACAACAATAAAACTTTATCATTCGAACTAATTGGAACCCATAGGATCAAATAAGTTGAAAAATGAATTCATTAATTCATGTGTCTCGTAATCACAATATGATATAGACTTGAAAAATGAAAAATATATATATCATGTTGAGCATACCATATAAAACATCAAATATGTGGTGAGCAAGACTTCCTTAAGAAAACATACAAAACATCCATAAGACAAACCCACAAATCAATAAATTAACAAAACAACTAATGAAAAAATGTGGCATACTTTTCTATTTTTTGAGAAAAAGCACTTTGCGCATTCATAAATAGAAATTAGCCGAAATCAACAAGAAGAGCATCATTGAGATGAGGTGGAGTATGCTCAATTCATGCCAAAAAGCTATTAACATGTCTTGTATATTTATCTAAATAATGAACTACAAAATTACCTGCTCAATGAGTACGAAAGAAGGAAATATGACTGGAAAGCCACGTTTTACTTTATATTTTAAGAGTAAAATTAAGGTGGCAAATAGAAATGCACATTTGAAGGCCATATTTTATTTAAAGAAACAAAGGTGGTATATTTTAAGAGTAAATGAAAATGACAAATAATAGTGCACATTTAAGGGCCATATATTATTAGTGGAATTAAAATAGTGCATGTAAGGCTGTATATTTTAAGAGTAAAAATGAAAATGACAAATAATAGTGCACATTTAAGGGCCATATATTATTAGTGGAATTAAAATAGTGCATGTAATTCCATTTATTATGGTCAACCATAAAAGTATGTGATGGTCCTAATTCCAAAATCCTAAGCAACCAAAGATGTACATGACCACAAATACACTAGCCCAACTATTTAAAAGAACAGAGAAGGTTCCCCACAAACCCCTCAAAAGTCACAAACACAGGTAACCCCAACAGAAACATTATACATATATGGCCCTCTGACTGATATTTCTCTCCCACCAAACAAAAGCTTTCAAAACCACGCCAAACCCAAAGCCACTGACATCCCCGTACCCCTCACGTTTCTTCAACTTCTCTTTCTTCTTCTTCTTTCTCAGATGGCCTATCTTCAATCTTTACTTCATCTTCATCTCATTATTTTCTTGATAATGAACCAAACCCAAGTTTCTCTCTGTGCAACACAAAAAACACTCATATTACCTCTTAAAACCCAAACACTCCCACATGGTTTGGTCCCAAAAAGACAAAATCCTACAAGCAAAATCTCTTTCCACCACAATGTTACCTTAACAGTCACACTAACCGTTGGCTCGCCTCCACAGAGGGTCACCATGGTCCTCGACACAGGTAGCGAACTCTCTTGGCTACACTGCAAAAAAACCCAAAACTTCAACTCCATATTCAACCCACTTTCCTCTAAGTCTTATTCACCAACCCCATGTTCCTCACCCGTTTGCAGAACCCGGACCCGAACCCTGCCCATACCCGCTTCCTGCGACCAGAATAAACTCTGCCACGCAACTGTTTCCTATGCTGACGCTTCCTCCATGGAAGGAAATCTCGCGTCCGAAACTTTTTATATCGGAAACTCGGCACGGCCCGGTACGATATTCGGGTGTATGGATACCGGGTTCAGTTCCAACTCCGATGAGGACTCCAAGACCACCGGGATAATGGGTCTGAACCGTGGGTCCTTATCGTTCATTACCCAGATGGGGTTTCCGAAATTTTCGTACTGCATATCGGGTCGTGACTCGTCCGGTATTTTGCTTTTCGGAGAAGCGAGTTTCAGCTGGCTAAAGCCTTTGAACTACACTCCTTTGATTCAAATCACAGACCCATTACCGTATTTTGATAGAGTAGCGTATACGGTTCAGCTCGAAGGGATTAAAGTATCGGAAAAAGTGTTGCCGCTTCCGAAATCGGTTTTTGTACCGGACCATACCGGTGCCGGTCAAACAATGGTCGACTCGGGCACTCAGTTCACGTTCCTTCTCGGACCGGTTTACACGGCTTTAAAGAACGAGTACATGCAACAAACAAAGGGAATACTAAGGCTTTTGAACGATCCCAACTTTGTTTTCCAAGGAGCTATGGATTTGTGTTACTTGGTCCCTTTGAACCGGCCGATTTTGCCCCAGTTACCAAAAGTAAGCTTGATGTTTCGGGGTGCCGAAATGGTTGTATCGGGTGAGAGGTTAATGTATCGGGTACCCGGTATGGTGAGGGGTGGGAATTCGGTGTATTGTTTCACATTTGGGAACTCGGACTTACTGGGGACAGAGGCTTTTGTGATTGGTCATCATCATCAGCAGAATTTGTGGATGGAGTTTGATTTGGTGAAATCAAGAGTTGGACTTGCTGAGGTGAGGTGTGATCTTGCAAGTCAAAAGCTTGGATTGGGTGTTTAAGGTGATTTGATAGATATAAGGCAAATTTTGTGATTTTAGGTTTGTTTATTTTATAACCACGTGTTAGAGATGTACATAATACAATGGGTTTTAAATCATCTATTTCTTTTAGAATAAGATCATAGTGATATGTTCAATTTAGGGTACTTTATTTTATGAAGAATGCGTGACAAACTATAATTGATGGAGTAAAATTTTTTTATTTTTTTTTAGAGAGAGTTTCAATCTATGGCGTCCGTTTCTGATAATTGCTTTTTATCATCAGATCAAGACACCAATTAGTTTTTTGTGTAGGCGGGGATTGAACCCCAGATCTCTTATACAACCATTAGAGACTTTACCACTTACCAGTTGAGTTAGCTGAAACCCATGATGGAGTAAAAATTAGAACACTTAAAATGAGGCAGAAAATTTCTATAGATAACATGACCATATAGTATAGAATTTCAAAAATGAATGAAAGAAATCTAATAAATTAGATTCTTATTACAAATTAGAATTGAGAATGATATAATCACTTAGTTTTGTTACATTCATTGACGAATATAACAATTTAAGGAGTTGATTTTACTAGAGAAGCATGGCAATTGCCAGCTTCGATCGGCACTTCTGTACAGGAAAGAAGTGTACCATAATAATATTTATGAGTGTTGACATATTTGGATTTTTCATTTCCATAACTCACCTCAGTACACAAGTAATGATGGCCCATTTATGAGGCCGTAAATTTGGTCTTGGAGGGAAAATTGGTGAATACAAGGGATGAAGGGGTCTCCGGCCTGCCTAAAGAAACCAATTGTTTGAAATTTTGAATTGCAGTCTCCTCCTAATATTATACTTTAATATATATATATATATATATATATATTTCTACATTTTCTTTCAAGATTCATTAAATTATTAAAAATACACATTTTCAATTTTATCATTGTGCTCAAACCCTATTAATGAAAACGAGATTCAGAAAAAAAAAAAAAAAAAAAAAAACTATAAGGTAAGAGCTTTAACTAAAGAGATATAATTTTTTTTTTTTTTTAAACATAATAATAAGAGTTCAAATTCTTTACGTAATAATTTATTCACTTTCATATTGTTAGTGCATAAAAGTTAAACATTGAAGTGCTGAGACATAAATGTTTTCTGTATAATTTTTGTGGGGCCCAAACGATGTACGGGCCGGGCCCATCTACCTGGGGGAAATCCGAAGGCCCAAGCCGAGGAGGGCTATGGCCCAAACTCGACCAAATAGCCTATGGACATCGCCGAGGACGGCTCAGTCCTCGGCAGACCCAAAGTTCCCCCCCCTGAAAGGAGGGCAGAAACGGTATAGGACCGAAACCAGGACAAAAGATCTAAAATATCCAGAGAAAGCTGCTCTTACTGCCATTCAATGCTCTGAACCTGACAGAGCTGCAGTTTTTGACTTTTACAACCACCCCCAACGACTTTGAATATGGACTGATGGGACAAGTATCAATTTTGGAAAGATTGACCCTATACGTGGACGAAGGACAATGAACGCAGGCGAATATAAAAGGAAAAAGAAGTAACCTAAAAGGAGGGGGTTGGGAAAAATGGCCAGAAACCAGAGCCTCCCAACCCACCTCCAGGAGAAAGACTCCAGGGGTGAAGGAAAACCGAAACTTGTATGTACACCACGAAAAGCCCACCGCCTGTCAACCAAGGCCTAGCCTTCCAAACCCACGCTCTACAAATGATATTGTTAGGGGCCTTTTCACGCGCGAACCCGACACTGTTACGGTCCGCCACGAAACGCGTCCTTACAATTGGCGCCGTCTGTGGGGAGGGCTTGTGTGTTGGTATAGGAAGTGGGTCGGTAGAGTTTCTTCGTTATATCTAACCGTTAGTTATAAACTTCTAGTATAAAGTTCCGTTAGGAACTACGTTTCTTGATTAGGGGCTTGGTTGAGAAGCTAACTCCCTTAAGGCCAAGGTCCCCCATAAAGAGCAAACTAGGCACTTTGTAACGTTAACTGTATGGATAAACTCTAGGGGCTTGGCTGAGGAGCTAACTCCCCTAAGGCCAAGATCCCGCACAAAGAGAAAACTAAGTTTTGGACAGAACCAAGGCATTGTATGGTCCTCGGACCCAAGCCTCAGGGGAAACCAACTACCTGGATGTGGAAAACTAGGTTTTGGACAGAACCAAGGCATTGCATGGTCCTCAGACCCAAGCCTCAGGGGAAACCAACTACCTGGATGTAATGAAAACTAGGTTTTGGACAGAACCAAGGCATTGTATGGTCCTCGGACCCAAGCCTCAGGGGAAACCAACTACCTGGATGTGGAAAACTAGGTTTTGGACAGAACCAAGGCAATGGTCCTAGCCTCAGGGGAAACCACTACCTGGATGTAATGAAAACTAGGTTTTGGACAGAACCAAGGCATTGCATGGTCCTCGGACCCAAGCCTCAGGGGAAACCAACTACCTGGATGTGGAAAACTAGGTTTTGGACAGAACAAGGCATTGCATGGTCCTCGGACCCAAGCCTCAGGGGAAACCAACTACCTGGATGTGGAAAACTAGGTTTTGGACAGAACCAAGGCATTGCATGGTCCTCGGACCCCTCAAGCTCAGGGAAACCCAACCTACGCTGGATGTAATGAAAACTAGGTTTTGGACAGAACAAGGCATTGCATGGTCCCTCGACCACAAGCCTCAGGGGAAACCAACTACCTGGATGGGAAAACTAGTTGGACAGAACCAAGGCCTTGCATGGTCCGGACCCAAGCCTCAGGGGACCAACTTACTGGATGTGAAACTGTTTTGGACAGAACCATAGGCATTGGCATGGTCCTCGACCCAAGCCTCAGGGGAAACCAACTACCTGGATGTAATGAAAAACTCAAAGTTTTTGGGACAGAACCAAGCAATTGCATGGTCCTCGGACCCAAGCTCAGGGGAAGACCAACTACCTGGATTGGAAAACTAGGTTTTGGACAGTAACCAAGGCATGCATGGTCTCGACCCAAGCCAGGGGAAACCAACTACCTGGATGTAATGAAAATAGGTTTGGACAGAACCAAGGCATTGCATGGTCCTCGGACCCAAGCCTCAGGGGAAACCAACTACCTGGATGTGGAAAACTAGGTTTTGGACAGAACCAAGGCATTGCATGGTCCTCGGACCCAAGCCTCAGGGGAAACCAACTACCTGGATGTACTTGGATGAGGAATCAACTATTTAAAGAAAAAACTATGGCCTGTAAACCTCGAAATCCCTCCGAAGAGAACTCCGCGTTAGCAGACGGGTTAATACCTTGATTGCGCGGATTCCTCGGCCTACCCTCGGACCCCCAGTATCAAAGGGGTTGGTGCGATACGGTGCAACATATTACCCCAAAAGCACAACCAAAGTCCCTCGCTACCTAGTTACCCTTTCAGACGAATTATTTAGAGGTTATCGTTCTCGGACATTGGTCTAGCATGCATCACGTAGTACTCAGCGCTTATCCCGGTTAGTTCCAAGAATTTAACTTATTGGAAGTTACCATTGCTGTACTTGATAATATTTGTGAGTTTAAATTAGTAGGAACCTGTGTTAAAGCATTTTTTTAGCCTGGAATATCCTTAAGGGTAGGCTTGCATTTAATGTTCATGCATAAAGTAGTTGTTATGGTAAAGTATTTTACGATTAGGTGTATAAACCAGCGAGTAAACCGAATCCTAAGGGAGACTAAGTATTCCAGAGCCACAGGGGGATGAAAAGGGATTTTTTGTAAAAACAATAACCTCCTCCTGTCCTATTTATACAGAGGGCGGAGCGGGGAGCATTTAATAGGTTCAGATTTCCGAAGGAATCAGCGAACCCAAACACACCGGTTCCACTTCTCCACCCCATCAAAATAAACCGTCGAATTAAAGTAATCTCGTGAATAATGATTATTAAAAGCACGTTTTGGGATAACCAAGCGGTAAGAGCGCATCAAGCGCGAAATCAAAAGGCTACCTCATAAACCGGCGCGTTTCTTGGACAGATGAGAAGCCGCCAGCATCATTAAAAGGCCAAAATGATTGGGCCGTAAGAAGAGGTTTGGCATTACCAAAACCCCCCTTTCCAACCAAGAGGTTGGACAGCCGGGTTTTGAGGGGCTATTGTGGGGCCCAAATGATTTACGGGCCGGGCCCATCTACCTGGGGGAAATCCGAAGGCCCAAGCCGAAGAGGGCTATGGCCCAAACTCGACCAAATAGCCTATGGACATCGCCGAGGACGGCTCAGTCCTCGGCAGACCCAAAGTTCCCCCCCCTGAAAGGAGGGCAGAAACGGTATAGGACCGAAACCAGGACAAAAGATCTAAAATATCCAGAGAAAGCTGCTCTTACTGCCATTCAATGCTCTGAACCTGACAGAGCTGCAGTTTTTGACTTTTACAACCACCCCCAACGACTTTGAATATGGACTGATGGGACAAGTATCAATTTTGGAAAGATTGACCCTATACGTGGACGAAGGACAATGAACGCAGGCGAATATAAAAGGAAAAAGAAGTAACCTAAAAGGAGGGGGTTGGGAAAAATGGCCAGAAACCAGAGCCTCCCAACCCACCTCCAGGAGAAAGACTCCAGGGGTGAAGGAAAACCGAAACTTGTATGTACACCATGAAAAGCCCACCGCCTGTCAACCAAGGCCTAGCCTTCCAAACCCACGCTCTACAAATGATATTGTTAGGGGCCTTTTCACGCGCGAACCCGACACTGTTACGGTCCGCCACGAAACGCGTCCTTACAATTTTAAAATTATTAAATTTGAACATTTTATAATTTATATACTTATATTAACCAAATTACATAAAATGTCACATATGTTGCATGACTTGCATCTAAAAAGGTTTATCTAGTAACTAAAATATTCTATGTGAATCATAAATAAAATTTTTAATCATGAAAAAAAAAAAAGTTAAAAAATAACTTATACATGTATAAAAAAAACACCCTTAAAAAAATAAAATATGGGCGCACACACATATACATATATATCTTTGTTTCTGTTGGGCCGGTTGATAAGTTTTTTTTTTTTTTTAATAATCTGGGTTGGTTGATAAGTCTTAAAGTGTATTAGTTAAAGTTGAATTTTTTTTTTTTTATTGATTATCATTTTAAAGGAATGGTATTTATTAACTTTTTGTTATTTTCCAAGACAGCAACCCTTTTTTTTGACAGTCAAGACAGCAACCCTAGTTTGATGTTCCTTTCATTGTTTATTTTACTATTTTGACAAAGGGTCAAAGCCTTTTGTAACTTAATAAAAAAATTATATATATATTTTTTTTATAATTTAAACAGCAGATCCTATGAATCTCAATGGATTTGTTGGTGTAGTTGAGGCCAGGGAATATTTGGATATATTTTAGGGGCAAGTTGGCTTGTGCGTGCCATCTGTGATCTGTGCATTAGGTATCTTGGGGCTGCAGCTACCTACTGTTTAGTGAATGGTATAGATAGTGCTGGTCTACTATTCCTCCTTGGGTTGCACTGCATGTAATCCGAATATATAAAAAATTCAAAGTGGTCTCTGATTCTGACTTCTCAGCTTTCAACTCTTCTGACTGCCAACTGGCCACTTTCATAGCCGCCTTATTGCATCCAAAAAAAACGCGTCAAGTGTCCTTCAACATAACTAAAATATATTAAAAAAAGAAGAAGACAAATTTTGCTCCCAATTTAGTTGATATATCGTTAATATTTGTTATAAATAGAGAAGATATATATATATATATATATATATATTTTTTTTTTTTTTTGACAATCAAGAGAGAAGTTATAAATAGAAAAGTATTTTTTTCCATTGATATATCGTTAATATTTGTTTATTAAATATCAATCATAAAAGAATGCATCATATTAATTATGAAAAAAAAAAAAACTATCATTTTTTCCCTTGTTTTATTGTTTTCTCTAATTATTTTCATGCTTTAAGACCAAGTGTTGGAAGGGATTCTTCTCTTTTGACTTTAGGATGAGAATGAGCTTAAATTTTATCCCAAAATTTTCAATTTATTGAAGCATTTAAACCACTGAACACGAGATTTTTTATAAATAACTTATTTAATAATCACTAAGAAGCATGAGATTATTGATCCCCTCTGTCTCTAAGCTAATTTATGCTTCTAAATGAGCTGCCATAGCTGAAAAGATGTGAACGGCTTTTTTCTTGAAGTATATTTTGTCTACTTTGAACACAGACTTGACATTTCTTTCCTTCTATCTGTGCAAAATTCTAGTAAAGATTTGGGGATAAATTCTGGGATTTTGCTAGACAAGACATATCAATATATCATAATCAGACAGCCAAAATATATAACTCTGTGGCCATGCACGTGTACAGTGTAGCTTTACATCATTAATGCAGTACTCCCTATAATTTTCACCAGGTAGGAAATCGACAGATACCTTAAAGTTATAAGGCACAAAACTTTATTGTATGTGTTATCATATAATTCACGGGGCCCTCCTAAAATTTAATGCCTCTTCTGGGAGCTCATGTGTGGCGTAAACTCCCATTGAAAGATTCTATTGCTCGCTGCTCATTGCTTTCTTGCCATACTTTTATTCCTTTTCTCCTGCCACTGCCAGACAACTGTAAGGTAGTGTGTCCACTTCTATACTTTTTTTTCATTTGTTTTTTTGTCCATACAAAAAAAATTTAAGTGGGAGTTCTTTTTGAAAACATAAAAAAGCAAAATTTGCCCAAATGATAAATTAAACTCTCATTTGAAAGCTCATACTTTTTGAGTTATAAGTTAAGAAAATTTGAAATATTCTGTCAATATTTATCAAAAACAACCAATGGAAAAGCTTTTTATTCAGATTCAATTCCATTTTAAAAAAAATATTCTTTGCTTCAATTCCCCTCTTCTAAGGATTATTTTGACTGATTCCTATTTTGGGGCAAAATTTTTCTTCATTGCTAGTGTTGTCTTTTTCTCTCTTTATTGTGTCTTGTATTCTCTATCTCTCGCTTAGAATTTTTCATTTTAACGTGGATAAAAAGACAATCACCGACAAAAAATAGTGTCATTTGGGTCACGAATAAATGTGAATAAAGTCATAAAGTGTTTAGCTTGTCATGTGTTAAGTTCATGGTTTAGAATGAAACAAATAAAGTTATGATCTAAATGATCTAATTTGTTACAGAAGATAGACTAAGTTATATACTTATTTCTTATTATTATTAATATGGACTTTCCCCAAAAATAAAGATCATCTTTGCACTATGCGATACATAGTACAACATGGACAATATACATGTTTGACAATTAGAGAATCAATTTAATACATAAAATATGTGTTTATTACATGATAGTTGGATATTGACTCATTTAATAGTTATTTTTTTGATGCATCTCATTTAATAGTTATGAATTATCGAGTAATTAAAGAAATTTAGTTACGGCCCATTAGACAACTATCCCCAAAACCAATGGAAGAGCAACAACACATCAAAATAGGTGCATCAAAAGGTTGAGTCAAGAAGGACTTGTATCCCATGACAATCGTTAATAACCGTCATTTCTCAAGTATAAAATACAACTATAATTTTAGAGGACATCCCACAAACACTATGTCAAAATTATACTTGTTTATCCTTATAATTTCTCCTACTAGCTTATATTAGCGGCTCTAATTATAGTTTCACATCAATTGAGTAAGTTTTCTTCCAATGCTTTTTTTTTTCTTCCATATTTTCTACTCTATGCACATGAGACACTTCAAAAATCTCATGAATCAATAATATGGTAGATTGAATTAAGACCTCCAAATTTCCGTCACCACCTAGGAAATATTTTTAAAAAATCATATTAAAGTTAGGGCTTTTGAAGTTTGAGTCCAAAATATTGTGCAAAAGTCTATAAATATTATTGAAGAGTACCGGTATAAAGGCCCTTAATAGGATAATAAGCCGAAACTGATTCAAATGTATTACTACCTATTGTTGTCGCTTTAAATAGACCATTTTGAGTTTCGTTTGGGTTGGAAGTTTGAGATCCATTTAGGTTGGCATCCATCAAACCCAACCCAATTAATGGGCTTTGAAACTGAGCTCACCTCTTGGGATTTGGGAAGAGCTGGACATGCCTTATTGCCCTGTTGTATATATTTCATTAGGCTTTTTAGTTTCTATCAGCAGACAATTTGTCATGGCATTGTGTTTTGTTTTTTAGACAATAGAGCCAGAATAAAAGGGATCTTTTGGGTCTTAACCCACCAAATTTTAGACCCAAATATTTTTGTTAGAAGCCTATCATTGCAAATAAGGTTGTGAACCTTGTGGCCCTAGCTAACAAGCAGCCCGGTTCGTTTCCTCTGCATTTGCAGTCCAAGTTGTGGACTTTTATGCAGTTGACTTTTAATTTATTCATTTCATTCTTCTAACTTCTCTTCACTTTTAGTGTGTGTTTGGCTTCAGTTTAAAAAGTCAGTTTATTTTACCATTTAGCTTATTTTTAGTACTATTCATGTGTTCCACTATACTGTTTCAGTTAACTTTTACTCTTATCTATAATACTTTCAGCAAAAAGTTTTCAGTTTTAATAAAATAAGCGAATCTCAAACAAACCCTTAACGTTATATTTCTATCCACTTTAGTTGAAGAAGTTTCCAATAAGTTATTTCAACTTTCAAAACGATGTAGTTTAATGTTTTGAATTTCTAAAAAAAAGTCATTTTTAGTAATATATTAAATTTTGAACAAAGTTAGATGGTGTAATTTACAATTTTACCAAAAATTCAACTACAATATATATGAGTTATCATATTACACTTAGGTTGGGTTTGAGAACTTAGATTTGAATTTGAATTTGGATTTTATATTAATAAATTTGAAATTAAGGGATTTCAAATCCATTGATTTTAGGAGTTATTTCAAATCTAAGCATTTTAAAAGTTTAAAAATTTGTATTCAAAGAAAAAAATTTTTAAAAATTTTGGTGGATTTGTCAAATCCAAGTCCTTGACATTTTTTAAACTTCTCAAACAAGTTATTTGGATTTTAATCACCCAAATCAAAATTTAAATGTTCAAATCATATCATCCAAACACACCATAAACTTTTTTAATTTGAAATCATTTTTTTTAATAGATGAATTTAAAATCAAATTTTACTTTTTGTGGTCTTAGTTAGGGGAGGAAGGAATTATTAAGTTTTTATTCGGATGATATATCAAAACATTCGAGGAACACTAGATACTATTAAAGAATCATCATACCACTAGCCAAAACATTAGTTTTAAAGGTGGAAGACATTTTTCCCAGACCCATTGTTTTTGTTAACCAATCTGTTAGAGCATCCACAGCCAGAAATCTCATCTCATCTTATTTTACCATCCCAAAAAGCCACTTTATCAATTATACAATATAATTTTACAATACTCCCAGCATCCCAATTTTTATTTTCCTATTCTATTCATTAAAATAATATTTCTACACAATAAAATAATATATCCCACAATCACCGTCATACAATACAACACATTATTTTTGTCTCTCTCTTTCTTTTTGTTCAAGAACCACAATCACCACCACCACTACACTACACACACCTGACACCACCACCACCGGCAACCCATAATCTACTGTCAACACCAAAAAAAAAAAAAAAAAAAACCAAGAAAAAAGACTACACACACCTGACACCACCACCACCGGCAACCCATAATCTACTGTCAACACCAAAAAAAAAAAAAAAAAACCTAGAGAAAAGATTAGACCCACGCCGCTGCACCTACTGCCCTCTTCAACCATCAACACCACGACCACCAAAAAAAAATAAAAATAGCAACCCACAGTCAAAAACCAGACCCACCACTACCGAAGCTTGAAGGAAGCGGATTCGCTGCTGGGAAGCTTGAAGGAAGTTGATTTTGTTGACCCACCATCGCCGATCTCCAACTCAACCCCGCCGATCTAGAAACCCACCATGCCGATCTAGAGAGTTGCTGGAGAAGGAAATGAGAAGAATCAAAGAGTTTCCGTAGAGTGAAGGTAATGAGAAGAATCAGAGAGCAAGAAGAAGAAAGAGCAGAAAGAAAGAGAGAAAAGGAAGAGAGAGAAGAACAAGATAATATAATAATAATTTATAATTATACAATGTTGCTACAATACCATTTTAGAAATAAGATGGTACTGTAGCAGTATTGTAAAATTTTTTACAATTGGCACATTTTACAAGTTCGGCTGGAGCAACATTTGGAGGCTGAAATGTTAAAATATCTTAACATATGCCATATAACATTTGGGCTGCGGATGCTCTTAGAGCATTTACAATAGGAATGGTAAATGCCATATGTTGCATTTATTTAGTATTTGTCTCTTAAAAACCTCCACCATCCGAAATTGTAACACCTTAGAATTGTAAAAAAATTTACAATTCTACTACAGTGCCATCCTACTTTTATGATGGCATTGTAGCAAGTTGCTATAAGTTTAAATAATATTTTATTTTCTTTCTATCTTCTCTTCTCTCTCTTGTTTTGTTCTCTAGCTACTCTCTCCTCTCCTCAAACCCAAAACTCCGTGTGTTGGTGGTAGTGGTAGAGGTAGGCGTGGGTCCTCCAATACGACGTCGTCTTCTCTATGGCTGCGGCATAGGTTGTGTGGCAGTGGTGGCAGAGTGGGTCTGGGTCGATGGTCTGTGGTGGCGGAGTGGGTTTGTGGCGTGGATTGATCTGTGATTTGGCACGGTGGTGGCAATGGATATGGGTATTTGGTGGTAGTGGGTAGTGAGATTTTGATTTGTGTGGGAGTGGATTTTGGGTCAGTGGGTGGCGGCGGCGTGGTGGGAGTGGGTCTTAAAGCTCTTCTTTCTCATGCTTTGAACTTTGAACTTTGAAGCAATTCTTTGCAGAAAGACTTATTCTGGTGGTGGTTTCAATGGTGGTGGTGTGGAGTTTGGTTTTTGGGTTTTGTTTGGGTTTGGGTTTTAGATTTGTTGTGATTTACTTGGTTGATTTGGGTGAGTTTGGTATGGATTTTTTGTTGCGATTTTGCTAGGGTGGTAGGTGGTGTAGCAATGGTGTTGTTAATGGTGGTGGTGGCAGGTTGTGTTGTTGATTCCCGCGGTGGCAGGTTGTGTTGTTGATGATTAGTAAATGGTGGGGTGGTTGGGTTTGGATGGTGGTTATGCTGGGATTTGAGTTTGTTCACGATGGTGAGAGATATATTATTTTATTGTGTAAAAATATTATTTTAATGTGTTGTATTGTAAAATAAAAATTGGGATGTTGGGTGTATTGTAAAATAGTACGATATAATTAATAAAGTAGCTTTTTGAGATGGTTTGAAGTTTCAACTCTTAGTTTTTTGAGATGGTAAAATAGAATATGATATAATTTTTGGATGGGAATGTTCTTAGTGTTCCATTGATCAAAGTTTTTTTTTGGGTAGAGAGGGGGAATTTATTTATATAGAAAGAGCAAATACATCAAGTTCCATTGATCAAAGTTTTTTCCATACCTAAAATCAAAAAATACAAATGACTTAATATGTAAGTGAAATGACAAATAATGTTTTTTTTAGATCATAAGTTCATAATCAAAATGCAAGAAAAGGTAATTCCAAATAAAATATTTCCGTTTCTATGTATACAAAAGGAGTCCTAAATACAAAAATATGACTTTAGTAAGATTTTGTTTGTCATTGATGGGGATGGAAAAAATTCCATGTCCCATTTTGTCCCATTTCAGTTTTTTCTGTCTTGAATAAGTAATGGGAGTAGAGGTTGAATGATTTATATATTTAATGTAATATATATTTTTATAAATGTCATATTTCAAATTAAATTTATTGTATATATTCTAGAAGATTACTAGTATTTTAAACTTTTATCTTCTCTCTTTTAATACTCTCATGATTGTTCCTCTCATTTTTGGTTTATTTCCATTTTATTAGGAATAGTAATATAATTTATTCCAATAGCTACTTGTTTTGTTTTGATCGATAAAGGTTTCTCTTTGTAATAAGATAAGGATGAAACACCTTTGATTTGATCTCATCTCAACCCATTGTCATATTTAATAATTATTCACAGATATAAGATTATGCTAGTATAATATTTTTTTAAAAGCTAATTAATCTATATATATATAAAACCGAAACTTTTGAAGCTTCTACAATTTTCCACGTCAGCATAATATTAAAATAATAATAATAAAACTTTTCTAAACCCTAATACCGGTGCTCTACTTCTCTATATTAAAAATTTTCTAAACCCTAAACCCGATGCTCTACTTCTCTATATTAAATAAAAAAACTAATAGAGAGAGAAATATAAAGAATAGAGAGCTTTTGTGACCGTGAAATACAGAGAAATCCGATAAGATACGGAGAGTGTTGGAGAGAGAAACCTGAGGAAGGCCTCTTCACTACTGTTAGACCGATCTCCCTCCATCTTCCGGTTCCACAAAGTTGTCGGTAAGTTTCAGTTTCATGTTCTGTTCTATTCTATTTTGTTTTTTATTTTTGTTTATTTGGCTTGATATCTGGGTTATTAGACAAGAAGGTAGTGGAGCAAATTTCAAATCCACAATGTTTCTACTCTCTCTCTTTGAATCTTTCTATTATTTACCTTCTGTTTTTTCATTTTTGATCTTAGTTTCATATTCTAGGGTTTGTTTTTAGGTTTATTGTGTTTATGCGATCAAAATTTGGGCAATCCTGATTGATTTATAATCTAGGTTTGCTTTCATTAGATTAAAAAATGGGAAATTTCATTGTTTTTGTTGGGCAATTTGGGTTTTAATCTATGACTTATTATTTGATTTTTGTTGTCCTCTTTCCTGTTTTGATATTTTTAGTCAAAGATATATTTACTAATTTCAATTTTCGCTTAATTTCCGATTGTTACTATGGGGTTTTGTACATGAGCTATAATGCTACTTAGATTGATTACTTGATGAACAAATTAGTCTCTTATTAGTTCTTTTAATTTTTTTTTTTTACCATGTGATTGATTTATTATCTTTTTATTTAACTAGCCCGTGCATTGCATGGGTTAGGGACTAGTTATTTTAAATTAGAAACCGTGGCTTTCTATGTGGGTTGAACAAAGTTTTTACGTTGGCTGAAATCATAAAAAAAATAAAAATCAACAACAAAACAACACAAACTTGGGCAGAATCTAAAATGAGTTTCAAGTTGAAGGACATGCCGACACGTAAGTCTTACCCAATCCTAATACGACATCGTACGATGTTTTGATCCAATTAAGGAAAACCAAACATCTCCGACAAAAAGCACACACTAGAGAAGCAGAAGAAAAAAAAAAAAACTTGGCTTTTGACACACAGAACAGAGCGCGTCCGACTCGGAGAATCTCTCCGATTCAACTCAGTCCGTTCCCATTCAACGGAGATCGAAAAAAGCGTTGCATTTGATCGAAACGGGCTGTGTCCAAATTCATAGATAGAGAAACCTTTTTTAGATCTGACTCTGTAAGTTTGGAATCTACTTTCTTTTTTGTCAATCTCTCTTTGCTTTTAGATCACTTTTCGTTTCTTTTCATGATGAAAGATCACTAAGCTTTGTTAGTATTATATATATATGTGATAATGTGTGTTTTCTATGTTATGAGACTGATTGCTGACTCTTTTTTAGTGGGTAATTTTGGAATGTTGTTTTGGGATTAGGGTTTTGGTTTATCTCAAATTCTATGACTGAAATGTAACATATTTTTGTTTTTAATTTGTAATGTTGGAATTATATCTTAACTGGGTTTTGGGTTTTTGTTTTTGTTTTTGTTTTTGTTTTTGGTTGCTCTGGTTGTTGTGTTAGAGAGTGAAAGAATTTGTAGAAGTAACAGGATTTTCTTATTATATAAAATAAAAAAGAATAAGAAAATTTTAGAATTATTTTCTGTGTGAATTCCATGTGACTTAGGCATTGCTTATTAGGCTAAATATGCTTATGTGAATATGCTTCCAAATTAATGGTTCTGAATGCAATGCACCCATTTGAGGGAGTGGATGGCTGGCTGGCTAAAAACATTGGAAGAATGATATTAATTGCTAAGGCTGATTCTATACTCTTTCTCTGTTGTGTAAATGACTCACATTTTACACGATGTCCCATTTGTGGTTATAGGTTGTTATTATGTCAATGTTGTGAATTTAGTATTTTTATTTTTTATTTTGGATAAGTTATTTCATTTTAATACCTTGATGGTGTGTGTAATCCTATAGTTGTTGAAAACTTGAGCACTTTTGGCTTTATAATATAAACTTTCTTAGTCTTATGGAGGTGTGACTTGGTTTGTAATATAGTATTTAAGAAATCATTAAGAGTCATTACCCAACATTATCTTTTTCCTTTCTTTTTTTTTAGTCAAGAGACAACAATAACAACAACAAAACAACCAAGCCTTAGTCTCAATTTTTTTTTGTTTGGGGGGGGGGGGGGGGATGAACCCTTGTTGGGTTTGTTTACGTGCTATTGAATTTTCTTCAGTAGATGTTTGACTGTTTATCCATTGCAGACCTCATAGTTTTGGGACTAAGGTTTTGGGTGGTGGTGTTGTTGTTGTTGTTGTTGTTGTTGTCGTAGATGTTTGAAGGTTTATCATTTGAACATTAATTTGGTTCTCTATAGATCTATTGGTCGTTTGCATGGACCATAGTCATACACATTGGGTGTCTAATTTGTTAATATGTTTATGATCACTTGTTAGTGTATTGATTGCATTTAACCTCTTCTCTTTTAGCATGCATTACTTATATTGCATTAATATGTGTGGATTTGGATTTTGCAGATTAAAAAGACTATTTTTTAGGTGCTTTATATATTTCAGTGAGCCTGTGAAGCAGTCACTCTATACTCCAGTGAAGCTCTCGTAAACTTCTACAGCCATGAGCTTTGTTTTCCGAGGGACAAGAGGAGATATAGAAACTGGATTTCCAGGATTTATACCTGAGCGGCGTGCAATGGTATGTTTATTGTTATTTATGCATTGGATCGAGTTTACTGTTGTACCCAAATCTTTGGTTGGATATTTTTATCTTATATATCTATTTCCGATTCTGAATCATTAATCAATAAGTTTTTGATATTGATTCTGCCCTCCATCAGCGGGTTCATACGGCGCGTTCTGTTAATTCCAACTCACTAGCGTTTCTCGTCACAGGTATTTACTGTCAATTTTATTTATTTTGTTAATTGATACGTAATGTCAAAAATTGCGTTTCTCATCTACACATTACTTGTTAATGTGTGTCAGTTCTCTTGCTATTCATGATACTTAACTCACACCAGATGTCGCCTAACTTTCTGGTATGTTCTTGTACTGATTTTCTATGTTGAGAATTTTTTCTTTATAGCCTACGTTTGGATAGAGCTGAAAGTAGTATTCAGCTGTGTTTGCGTCTAAATGAGTGGGTCATGTGCACTGTTCACGGGACCCACAAGTATTTTTTTCAACAAAATTTTTATTAAAACTGGGTCCTATAGTACTATTCACACATTTAAAAATTATTTTGCTATAGTGTTTTCAGTTTTCAACAATAAGCGGTATCCAAACAAACTGATAGTATATGATCTTGAGATTTTAAATTTTTTCCATAAGTGACTTATTGGCCCCTCTTGTGAGTAGCTTTGGCTAGTGCTTGGTGTGTTCTTGATGGCCACAACGCTGAGGATGTATGCAACTTGTCAGCAACTTCAAGCTCAGGCCCAATCTCATGCTGCGGCAGCCAGTGGGCTACTTGGTCATACTGAACTACGGTTGCATATGCCTCCATCCATAGCACTTGCAACAAGAGGGCGTTTACAAGGACTCAGACTTCAGCTTGCACTTCTTGACAGGGAATTCGATGATCTAGGTCTGGTAGTTATGTTTTGGTTGTGTATTCTATTATTGATTATGTATTTTAAAGCTTATAAATTGAAATTATACCATTGACGGCCAAAGCTATATAACATGTGATTTTATTTTATTTTAGATATTATTTTGAGCTATTTGGTATTGCATTTCAGATTATGAAACTTTGAGAGCACTGGATGCTGATAATGTGCCCGCTCTCTCTTCTATGAGTGATGAGGAGATAAATGCCCTTCCAGTCCATAAGTACAAGGTTGCAGCTCCTCAAAAGTATGTTCTTCTGGTTGAATATAATATTTGGATTTGGTTGGAGTAAATGTTGATTAGAAGTGTTGATTACTGAATAAAAAATAAAATATAGTTTCCTCTATGAGCTTAGCTCAAAGAGTACCTCCTCCCCTTGTAAGAGAAAGCTAGAGGGTGAGGTCATGGTTTCAAGTTCCATTGGTTGTGCGGCTAATTACCAAATTTAAAAAAAATAAAAATAAAATGTAAATATTGTTTCTGGCCTTTGGCAACCCCTAGAGTTTTCCTATAGCTGTTTTGATTACTTTTAAATTAGGTTTTTTTTTTTTTTTTTTTTCTTAAAAAAAAAAATAATGGATGTACTATATTTATATCTGGGTTTGTGATCCATTTATCTTCCAATGTTTTGAATACAGTGGTGGTCAATTGATGCAACCGGCCTCGTCTTCTGCATCTGCTGAGGTATTTACTATATTAAACCTTTTTTCCCACACTCTTTTGTAGTACTGCTTGCTTGCATGACTTGTGGTATATATTAAAGGGAAAAGTAAATAGATGCCCTAAGCCTAAGGGCATTGGTTTAGGAAATATTTTGAGAGACTTTTTATGGAAAAAGAAAAAAACAGTTAATTTTTTGAGAGCTTTTTATATTTTCCATGAACGTGGTGTTAAAACTTTACTAAAATGGTTTATTAACAATTGCCATAAGGGCACCCGTTAACATGACCCTATATTAAAAAATCTACTGTCTGATCAGGCCTAACTTTTGTGCCTCCTTGTAAACATAGGAATGACTGTGCACACGTGTACTTTTTTAGCACCCCCCCCCCCCCTTTTTTTTGCCCTTGTGTGTGAAATTTGTTGAGTGCAAGGGATTGTCTACAAATCATGCTATTCTTTGGCATGCCTTGCTTACAATTTTGAATTGTATTTTATATGCTATGAAGCACTGACGTGGCTGGGAGGGTGCCGCATTGGAGTCCGACGCGGGGTGCGGTGTTCGACACCCTTGCATTTGTGCTGCGTTTGATTTTTTTTTGAATTTGCGCCAACTTGGCTCTGATTCGTGCCGACTCGGCTTTGATCCGGGCCGATTCGGGCTGATTTGACCAGAATTGAGTTGTATCAGCCGAATCAGATCGTATCGACCGGCAGTCGAAACTGACTGAAAATGCCGAAATGGCCAAAAAAGGCCGAAATCTGCCTTGAATCATGCCGGAACAGCCAAAATCAGCTTTGAATGAGGCCCAAACATCCTAAATCTGTCCTTCCTCAATTTTATTCTGAATATTTGTTGCTTCTTTTGTGTTTTCTTTTTTGTTTTGTGTTTCTTGCCTTCTTCTTTCTTTGTTTTGTGAACCAAGGCCATAGTAATGTGTTTTTTAAGAATATTTTAATAGTAAAAATATATAGCAAATAAAAATAAAAATATTTTAATAATTTTTTAATCGCCGCACCCGCACCCTACTTTTTCAAGATTTGCTGAGTCCCGCACCCACACCTAAATTCGGAAATGCACCCGTGTTTCATAGTATATATATAATTGCAAAGATCAAGGTGGAAAGTGCTTCCCCCCCCCCCCCCCAAAAAAAAAAAACCCACAACAAATAATATAAGTAATGAGTATTATTAAGTTGTTCACATTGGAGGCTGATAGTTAGAGATCAATGTATGAATTTGAACTGTTGTAACATACAAGAATAGAGATAGTCTTTGTTTGCTTATATTATTTAAACATGATACACTTTTCCCCATGTGAATGAATTTTGCATTCCTTTTGTGTCAGAGGTTTTCATTTTACATTCTACAGAACATCTATTTTTTTGGGATAATGATGATGATGAATAGATGACGTCTGTTTTTACTTCTCTTGAACAGAAGCAAGACAATGCCCATGCAGTTGGGAGCACAAAGGCATCAGATGATGAACTGACTTGCAGTGTTTGCTTGGAGCAAGTTAATGTGGGAGAGCTCATCCGTAGCTTGCCATGCTTGCATCAGGTTCCTCGTTTTCTTGCACTGAATGATTTGCTAAGACACTACGGTTCCTCATCTGTAGTGTCTTAGCAAATCTTTGAAATTTTTAATTATTTTTTTATTAAAATTGGGCATTTGTTAAAATAGATTGCTTCAAACTTATAATCTGTATGTTTATGGGAAACCTGTTCTACAATGGGTATGCTCATCTGTGTCAAAGACTCAAAAGTTACAGTCAGAATACACTGGTTGTGCGTCTCATATATTCTATTACTATGACAGTCATAGCACTCTGTCATTTCACATGAACAACTAATATATCCCATCCTGCAGCATAAGGTGATAGAAGCTCAATTCTCCAAGTTTATGTCAATAGCTTCCAAGTGAAGAACAGAATCCCATAACTCCTTTATAAAAGTTTAAATTTTGTGATACACTAACTAATTGGACTGGTGGAAATCCCTTTTTGGAGACATACTGAAAACTGTGTTGCTTAGATTCATCTCGATATGACTCCGATTTGTGGAAGAGCCTTTTATTAGCATAGATAGTATTTCCTCACGTTCAGTATGTTATACTAGGTGGTTATTTTGAATGACGTAAGTCAGCGTAATTATTATTGCAATCCTAATATATTTTATCGTCTTGCAGTTTCATGCTAACTGCATCGACCCTTGGCTGCGACAACAGGGAACATGCCCTGTTTGTAAATACAGAGCAGGATCTGGGTGGCAGGAGAATGGACAAGGTGGTATGGATGCTTCTTACATTGTTTAAGTACCAGCACTGTCCTAGACGTGGATTCATGATGCTTTGAGATACATTCACCCATGTTAATATGCCGTGGATCTAACTGGATCTGTCAAAATAATAGGTCCATTTTGTAAGTAATGGCAGCATTGGTGTAATTATCATTTGACGTAGGCACCATTAGAAAACTGTGTCATCAGTCACATTACAAGTCTTTGTTTTATTCTTGGAGGATCCAATTGGAATTAGATCTGTTTTAAAATTACTTGGAATAGGGCCTAATTTCTTTTGTGGTTTGGGGGGGTGGTGGGGACGTTTGTTTTTGTTATTCCACTTATATGGCCAAGAGCTTAGTAGCTCAACTATCAATTTGTCACAATTAGGGGTCCATTTGGTAATGTTGTTCTAGTAATGTTGTTTGTATTTTTTTGAAGTACATGTGAGTGAAAATATATGTAATGTTGTTTAAAAACTGAAAATTGTTGTTTAAGTGCATGTACCAAACACCCCCCTAATGTTTCCAACCGAGTTGTTTAGGATTCAAATATGCCCCCCTCCTCCTCCCCCTCCAACTATCAAATTATAAACAAAATAAATAAATTATTCCACTTATGTGTTGCAAAGCATTGGTAACCACTGTGGTTTGTATTGTTAAGATGTCAATTTTTGTGCAAAACTTCATTAATGCATACAAGACATAATTGGACTTGAAATACTTTCATGTAAAGGCCAAGAAAGATAAGTGCAAGGCTACCTTGATTTGATTTTGGGTGCATTTTTAATTTATTTTTGATAATAAAAAAAGGTTCTACTTAAACCAAACTCATGCATGGCGTGGGACTCCGATATAATAATGGGGTTTTTCTTTATTTAAGAGAAATGCTATATCCATAATATTTTTTGAACAAATCATAAGTGATAGGTTGTTATGAGTGGGCAAAAATATAATTTAAGTTGTAAATTCAAATTATAACCAATAACAACTTACCACTTATGATTTGTTGTGAAAAAAGTTTTGAACATAACACTTCTTTTTATTTAAACCCACAACCTCAAATTTGCAAGTGATACTGATGGGCTATGAAGACTCCAGACTTCCTACCATTAGGCCACCTCCACGGCGGTAGGTGTATTTTTAATCTAAACAAACCTTGTTAGGTTGGAAAATTACTTACTCAAACTAATATTTAAAAAGAAAAGTATTAGATCATGTCTCTAATATTGTGTTTAAACTTTCTATATCAATTAATAGTTACATAGAAAAGTCCCAAATGCATCATATTAACAAGTAAAAATTTTCCCTCCAAACATCTAATACATCAAGCTCACAAAATAGAAATTCTAAGACCTAAAATGTAATGACTAACAAAAGTAGAGACTAAGTGAGAACTAGCATGAAAATGGTAAAATTAGAATGACATTGTTATTGGAAGGATTGTAATGTAGGATGTAGGTGAGAAATTATTGAATGGATTATAGTGGATACTGTAATGTGTACCGATAAAAAGAATACAGAATAAAGTTATAGCATATTTAAAGGGTCAAGTTGATTTGGATTCAGCAGTTTGAAAAAAAGAAAATTACAAACCAATCTAACCTCTTTTAAAAATTCTCAACCCGCGGAAAACCAATCCATTACCTACGGTTGGATCAGATTGTTCATGTAAAGGCATCGTGCGCTTTTAAAAAGGAAAAAAAAATGTAAGAGGACCATTCCCATTGCATGCATCCCAAAGAATTGTGCAAATAATCAGACAACATTTTATTTATTTATATCACTGATTGACCATGAAATTCAATACTGCTGGCTTGTAAATGGGTTCATTCACAACCAACAGGATTTCCAAACCAGCATAGACTTGCGCACCTTTCAACTGTTACTATTGTCATAGTAGTAGTACACTCTTGTCTTTAACTCATGAAATAAGTTTGAAGTATCCATTCAGTTATCATAGATCATTTTTATGTAAATAAATATGTGAATGCCCTTATTTTGCTTTGCCCTTTCCCTTTCCTTGACCTTTCTTGGATTCTAACTTGGCTTGAACTCTGGCAGCAGCAGCAGCTTTAGCTTCTTCTCTCTTCTTCTTCTCTTCTTCTTTGATTGTGGCAGCAAGCTCCCTCTGCCTTTTCAGCTCTCTGATTTGAGGTTTGACAAGCAACACAGAAAATTAAATATTTCTCAAAATAGGTAAATCTCAGGGAAAATAAAATGATCTGGGTTTGTATTTCTAGAGAATAATACATGGAAATGATAATAATGTATAACTTACTCAAGCCTAGCCCTCTCCTCTGAAACGCTACCCAAACTTGAACCCTTCCGTGGCCTGCAGGCCACTAATTCCACCTCAAAGATAAGTGTCGCACTGCATGAAATACAGATAACAGTGGGTGCATTAATTTCGCTGAAATTGGAGGAAAACGATCTACTTGCAACAAACCAACAATAGCCAAAGGAATTTTTTTTTTTTTTTTTGATAAGTACCAAAGGCAATTAATCACGCAAATGCAAACTTTTCTGAAGACTTTGTTAAGAATCACAAACAAAGTAGTTCAACACTAGCAGTCATATAGCAATGTGCTAGACTAGCACATTGCTATATGAGGGTTGTACTTGTGTAATCCTAACCACCAAGACTCATTTTCCAATCTTTTGTCTTCTGGAAGTTTTCCCTCTGAAAATTTGTTGGATGATCAGTTCAAATTGTTCAAGGAAAAGGTTTGTTCAAGGTCCCCAACAAAGTCAGTTATAATTTTATTTCTTTTTTGCTTGGTAATATAAGTCCTTGTGAGGACCCATGCTCCATCCCCTGGGTAGGATGACTCTCAAGCTTGCTAGATACACTTCAGTGGTGTTTCTGGAAAATTTAATGCATGTAATTTCACATAGCTACCAGCTCTTTAATTGTGTTTCTAAGCAATTTTGTAAGATAAAAGTACAATGGGATTACTTTGGTGGGATATCTGGCGGAGAACCTGCACTTCCATAGGCATATTCTGGCATGCAAGTGATTTTTGCAACTTCCCCAACCTGCAAATCAAACATCAAATATATAATAAAAACTTGAACCTATATGTTCAAATGAATTCCATCAAGAGTCGCAAATTCTGACCTTCATGGTTTTCAATGCAATGTCCCAAGCCTTGATTACAGTGCCCTTTCCAACCTCGAAAGAGAACACAGTATTATCCTCCCGTGTAGTATCGAAAACTTCACCATTTTCAGCAAGAACGCCTTCGTAATGAACTGCTCAACACAAAAACCATATTGTGATGATCATAGACTTATTTTAACTTCCAAACACTTTTATACTTAGTAATTTAGACATTTTTGTCACAAATACCAACAGGGAGTAAATATTAGAAAAAAGAACATACCATCAACAAGAGGAAGGTCATCCTTTGGAGCAATGGCATTAGCTTTGGCTTGCCTTACAATTGTCTTAAGAACACCTCCATCCCCAGTTAAATCAATAGCATCACCCATGGCTCCAAACTGTCAATGTCCCGTTAGGCAGAAGTCACATCAAGTGATCAAGACATAGGAAAAGCTGAATGCTACCAAGACTTTAAATCTTTCCAGATACTAGACCAAGGAATGCTCAGAGCCTCAGGCTGTTAGTATGATTTGCATGGTGCTACCACACTGATAAACTATCACTAAACAGATGTTATAAACTTAAATTATGAGAAGGATGAATAAGGACCAAAGAAAGCATCTTGATATCAAATACAAATCCAAACTAAGATGCGGGTTACCATTGAAGACGGCTTTCAATGATGTAATAAATGATACGCAATCATTGAAAGAAAAAAGGTTCTCATTTCATAACTTTAAGTTTGAATATAGATATTGATAAAAAATGAAACAAAGTAAGTACAACTACAAGAACACGCTGATCCTACAAAGTATGTCTACAGTAGGTTGTTATCCATGCATAAACTTGGACAAATGAAACAACTAGAAAGAGTCTGGACCTTTTTCACTTACTAAATCCTAAGCCCAAGGAAAGTATTTCAACATTACCCCCAACAAGAAAGAACATGACTGATAAGATTGAGGTATTATGCGAATCTGCCTAATCCATTCCCTTAACCACTCATATTTAGTACAACAGCCAATACTACCCTTGTATCTCAGTCTCTAACAAGTCAAATTATTTATGTAAAAAGGAGGGGGTACATGCAATCTTCTTCTTCTTTTCTCATATATACTATATAATTTCAACCAATGACATCCGTCCCATGATGATTGCTTCTCATCATCAGATCAAGACACCAATTGGTTTTTTTTTTTGGTGTGTGTGTGTGTGTAGGCGGGGTTCGAACCCAGATATTTTATTCCATGACAACAGACTTTTACTATTTGAGCTATGAAAATATAGCACAATATCTACCACCCTAAAGATAATGATGTCCACATTACAAATTTCAGATATATGCTATATCACAGTATCCTCACAGCACAAACCAGATAAATAATTCCATTTATACTACAATTCCCTGCTTCCTAGTTACTCGGTAACCATGCAAGCTCTAGAAAATGTTGTTTTGGTAAAAAGATTAGTTAGTCAAATGCACTAAAACAGTATTAACAAAACAAAACAAACCCACCAAAAAATCAAAAAACCCAGTTCCCAAAATCATATCTTTCTTGGATTCATCAACTAAATTTAACGAAAAAATAAAAATAAAAATCAGAGCAGAAACATACAGAAAAAGAGAATCTAGGGCTTCACAGAGCTTTAGTACGGACGAATCGGCAATCGGTTTTGAAGTTGAATATTTCGGCGAGTTTCGGAGAGATTCGGTGGCCATAGGAGTGTAAAAGCAAAGTTCTCGCTACAAGGCAACCATGGTGGCCTTTTTATTCTGTGTGTGAAATTTGGGGGTGCGTGAAGTGCACGCGCTAACGTTTGCGCGTGTGGGATGTTATCTACTGGACTTCAAAACGGTGAGTTTTAGACCATCTATACATGGGATATATTCCGGACTAGGGCTGCTTAAGAAATGCCTGTTTACGTTCAGTCTGTAACTTTGTTTAGCTAAACAAGCCCATCTTCTCATGTATGATAACGCGTATGTGAACAAGCTTGCAAACATGAGATTTCACAACATTCTGTTAAGATAAAGGCTGTGTTTGGTTCGCGTAAAATCATTTCCGGAAAATATGCTATTTTCCGAAAATGCTATTTTCCGGAAAGGAAAACGTTTTCATGTGTTTTGGCTGTCACAAAATTCATTTTACGGAAAATTAATTTTGGTGTTTGGTTCGTTTAATCAGTTTACCAAAAATACATCAAATCCGGCGAAACGCTCGTCCGACGAGCGTCCGACGAGCGGCGCTCGTCGATCGACGAGCGCGCTCGTCCATCGCGATCGTCGATCGACGAGCGCCGCTCGTCCATCGCGATCATCGATCGACGAGAGACAAGCGCGCTCGTCGATCGACGAGAGACGAGCGCGCTTGTCTGTGCTCGTCGATCGCGTGGCTCGATCGACGATCGCGATCGTCCACCGCGCCGCTCGTCGGCGCGGTGCGCTCGTCGGCGCGATTGTCCCTCTCTCTCTCTGATCTGGGCTCTCTCTTCTCTCTCTCTCTCTCTCTCTCTCTCTCTCTCTCTCTCTCTCTTTCCGGAAATGAAATGAAGTGAAAATGAAGGCAGATTCTAATTTCCGTGGTCAAGGCTTCAAATTTCGGTCAACAGGAAAAGGATTTCCGGAAAATAATATTTTCCGTCACAGCCAAACGCTCCATTTTCCGGAAATTGATTTCCGAAAATCGTTTGAAGTCGATTCAAACGCACCCAAAGTGTTTGATAACGTGTTAGGATCAAATATAAAAATGTGTCTGTGAACAAGCTTGCAAATATGAGATTTTATTTAATTATATCTAATTTTTATTTATATAAATATATAATTGTCCAGAAGTTTACTTATATAAACTTAAAGATTGGATTGTGTAAATAGGTAAATTGATAGTATAATTGTTTTATTTGTAATTTATGAAGGGATGAAAAACTTTTCTCATAGTTTTACTATATCTGAGAAAAAAAAAAGTTTGTTCAGTAGCTCGTGAGTAAGTTTGAGCTTATTTGATAAGAAAATGAACTAAACTTGAATATCTAATATTATTTGATTTTGAGCTAGAACTTGGTTTGTATACAAAATAAAATTAAATAAACAATCTTGATTTTTAATACTCAGTGCGGCTCGTGTATTGTCCTAGATTGATGCTCCATACTACAAGTTCTTTGAACATTTGAATAATTTATTAATTTTGAATTCTCCATATTTTAAATTCTTATATGGTAAGAAAATTTTTTTGTACATTATAATCAATTGTATTTGTTATTGTATGGGTCAAAAACTGAGGACCCTGCTTGATGGGTTGAGCTTTTATCCGAAAAAATTAATTTGTAAGAGATGGATGTTTGGACCAATAGTTGAGTTAAAACAATATTTCAATGTGGAGAATGGAAAAAACAATAACACAAGTTAAACTTATAAAAGATAAGATCAATTCTTGATTATTTCACCTTCTTGGGAAAAGTCTAAGGAACGTTTGCTCTATGACGGGAATACAAGGTCAAGCTCTAGTCACTATTACAAAGCTTATCTCTCTCTCTCTCTCTCTAAATTAGATCGATCTTTCCCTATTTATAGCTCTAATGCTTTAATCCTTACTGTCCATTTGTAGAGTGGATGATCCTTTAGGCAAGATACTTGTCCCATCTTTCTTCTCCCCTCATTTTGAGGTTGTGCTGAGCAGGTAATAGGCTATAGAAACACTGTTCAGGTGTCATTTAGTTATTAATGCGGCATGTTTGGTTGGTGCAAAGCATTTAATGTAGAGGAAACAATGGCTTCGTCAGGAAGTTTCCTCCAACTCTTGTTTGGATTGGGTACTACTACTTTTCTTAGCCAACATCCTTGATATGGCTCAACAGTTTTCTGCCCTCCTCAGTTTACTAATTCCTTGGAATTACTCATTCTTTAGACTATTTAAGCCAAAGTACTCCATATGAATTTTTAGTTGGGCCTTCCCAGACTCCAACTTAAGCCTAATATCCTTTAACTCACCTTTTTCAACTACTACACAGAATACGGTAGCAAAATTAGGCACATAGAAACAATACAAAAAAAAAAAAAAAAAGGAAAAATATTGAAACCCATATTCTCTTTCACAAAGCTAAATTCATCCCAACGTTTATTTCTGAAAACAATATAGCATAGTTGTCAAATCGTGAATCGTATTGTGAATCGATTTTTGATTTTTTTTTTTATCGTGTATCGTATCGAATTGTGTATCGTAAGATACATAAACACCTAATAAAATTATAAAATAATTATAGATATACATATATAAAATGTATATTCATTAAAAATTCAAAATATATTCAACTAATGACTAGTTTAATTATTACTTATGTAATAAAATTTAATAAAGCTAACTAAATAAATCAAATTAACTTATGTTTATAACATGCACATTCAAATTGATTAAACTAAGAAGTAATACATGATATATGAACCAAAATAATAGTATCTAATCGTCATCTTGGCTAATCAACTCCATCTAAGTCAATGTTATCATCATGTTCAACATCTTGAAAAATTATTTTTTCATAGGCATTTTCTTTATTATTATCAACATTTACTTTTTTTTTTTGGTTTTTTTTTATTCTAATAATTTTTTCTTTATATTTTTTCTTGACATTCTAGCTTTTTAGACTCGAAATAATAATAACAAAATAAAAAATAATTATATTTTCATTTAATACATTATTAATAGCATAGAAAATAAATTTGCACATATGAAGTGAGTGTTATGAGTATAGTCTAGATTTTGTAGGAGAAAGAGAAGGGAGGAAAAAAACTCATGGACTTACTATTTCATTAGACTCAATTAAGTTCCCAATAATTTTGTGTTAACAAAGTCTAACAACTTATTTAAATAAAATAAAATCACAAATTTTAACAAAAAAAATCCATTTTAAACCCACATATCTATGTATCATATGATACATACGATTCCCCGATACGATATAATTCATATGATACGCACCTATATATCGAATGATTTATGAACACTTACGATACGTTCTTACGATATAAAATTTTTTATACATAATATAATACAAATCGCGTATTATACGATATCGACAACTATAAAATAAAGTACTTCCAAACTGGAAAAGGAGCGAAGTCCTTTAAAACCCATAACACTATAGTGGTCGTGCATGCTGTTAGGTTTAACTTCGTGGGCCGTGTGTAGCCCATTGGCACTAAAGTCGAAAAAGATTTGTGTATGGTTAATCAAGGTTAAATTGGGCTAAGGGTAAACAAACACAAATCTTTTTTTTTTTTTACTTTAGACTTTAGAGACCTGCATCATGACACTTTTAGTCACTTTACGCACACAAAGGCCTAACTAAGACCATTAGGCAAAATTTGGGCCAGATTGTATTAACCAAACCAAACAATATTTGGGCTAAAAAAGCCAGCCAAGTCTCTCTAGAAGGAATTGGAAACAGTGATAGATATATATATTTACTATTTCCAAAAATCCTTACAAAAAAACCTTTTTTTTTATTGCCTCTTAGCAACATTTCTTGATCAAATTATGATGATATGTGATGATGCAAAAATTTTCAATGGGCCATCTTTCCAAACATGAACCTTTACAAGACCTTCAAGAAGAAAATGTTAATTGAAGGGCACCGTTGTGATACTAACCTACATATCTAAGTAAAAAAGGGTTGCTAAACTCAAATCAAATGCACATGAAAATAGATTGTGAGGAGTTAATTTTTTTATTTTTTATTTTCTTATAGCTTGGCATGTGGGAAGATGTTACCTTTATACAGGCAACCTATATGACCGTGGCCCTCATAAATTTTTTTTCCATAATTGGAATGTATAAACTTGTTCGTTGGTTATAATGGTTGAGACTTGAAAGATTTTTAGGATACATGGCCGTGGGGAACGATCATGAATTAATGGAGTATTCAATGTACTACTATGCCGGTTACACTTTCCTTTTTTGGTCTAGCCGTTTGCATGATCGTCCACCCAAGTATACGATTGCATCTTAACTAGGTGAAGAAAGAAATGACGAGAGTGATGGATTGTTGCCCATCAATTCGTGTCATTAACAAAGTTGCAATGCGGCTGATGATGCTATAATCATCAGTCGAGTAGATTCGTCTAGGTGGGTCAACATGAACGTCGTCCCTGTACTTGCAAGGTCATGAAAGGGATTCTCTTTGGATGGTTACTAGTGTGGTGCCGGCCATGAAGTCTCCGATAATAAAGTCAACGAGTGGAGGCTAAAAGAGATTTGTGAGAATTAGGAGTATCAGAGCTACAACATGTGTGTATATGAAAGAATATATGTACCTTATCTAGTTCTGAAAGGTGTTTATATACATCTCCCTTGCTTCTAGCCATTGTGGCTTTTTATTGTGGCTTTAGTGCTGTTTTTGTAACGTCTCTAGGCTTATTAATGTGGGTTTTGATGAGCTTTCAATGGTTTGACAGTCAGTTTGTAACTGTTCGAGATGTTGAATTCTCTTCTTAATGACTTACCTTTCTTCGTCCATGAGGTGGAGTGGACGATGGTGCTTGATGGGTTTGTCTGGGCAAGGAGGTTCATTGGGCCTATCAGCTTCCCCCCCCAGGTTCTGTGGTTGTCCTTACTTGTCATAATGACCACTAGAAGATGAAAGGTTTCTTGCTCAGACATGACTCTTGGGTTTCTGTTCCGCATTTAATGCGTAGTGGCGGCGCCGTATGTATCGTGGCCACGTGACATGTTCTGATTGGTGGATTTTAATGCTCCACTCGTGTGTCTTTTGGGTTTCCTGCTGGTTTTCAGTTTTTTGTGCCCAGCTCTTTTAAACTGCTTCTCTTTTCTATTTCCTCCTTCCTCCTCACTTTCTTCCTTGTGCACCATAGTTGCTCTACATTTTTCTTCTCCAAGCTTTCTGTCGCATTCCCCTTTTCGTTCTTTTGAGGTATGGTTTCCTTTCTTTCACTTTATTCTTCATAGTGATTTTACTAGTACTAGTATTTCCTTTTTCTTGTTTTGGAATTTGAAGTTTTTCCCTTTTTCTTCTTTTTTTTGGTTCCATGGTAGATAGCTCTGAGGTTAGGAGACTTTATCCTTCCCTTTCTTTTTTCTTTGCAAGCTTGGGGCCTTCTTTTGGTTCTTCTTGTTCTTTTGGCTCTTTGATTGAAAATTTTGTGTTTGGGGGTAGTGGGTTAAGTCTAGCGTTGGCTGATTTGCTTCCTGTACTCCGTGAGTCAATGGACTGGTTTGAGGGAATAGTGGGTGAACAGAGGATTATGTCAGAGGTTAGGTCTAGCGAGTTAGAATCAGGGTTGTTATCTAGCGACGACCCTGTTGAGATGGAGGAAGATACCGCGGCTTTTGGCCCAAGAGAGCTCAGAGCTTTCTCTGCACTCGGGGAGGTCTATGGCCTGGACGCTGAGACCCTTCCCAGGTTTAGGGATATGTTTCAATTTCCTAAGAGGGTTAGGGTTTGTCTTCCTCACAAAAAGGAACGAGCTTGCCACTTTTCACTTGGGGAAGTGTGCTTCTATGAGGCCACTTTCCAGTGCAGTCTTAGGTTTCCAATCCACCCTTTTATTATGGAGCTTTTGGGCTATTTCAACATTGCTCCTGGGTAACTTATGACCAAACTCGTGGAGGATTGTAATCAGCTGTATGAAGATATGGCTGGCCGTCACTGAAGGAGACATGATTAGGGTGGACGAGTTCACATACCCGTATTGTCTAAAGGAGTCAAAAGAGTATAGGTACTACAAGCTTGTGCCCTAGGTCAGGAAGGCTAGGATCATCACCGATCTGCCTTCGTCCTTCAGATATTGGAAATCGATGTCCTTTTTCATGTCTGAGGACAATTGGGAGACTTATGCCAATGAAATTTGGGGTGACATTCCTAGGTTGCTTCGTCATTGGAGGGCCCCGAGTCTAGGTGCGTTGTCCTTTTGCAAGTCCTTCCTTCTTTCTTCTTTTTCTTTCTATTTTTTAATCGTTGCTAACATTTTTGTTTATTGTGTCCGCGTAGCTAAGAAGCATCCAAAGCTTAAGAGCAGGTACAGGAGGCGCGTAGAAGCAGCTACTGAGTACGCTAAGACGATCGACGACTTTGATGACTTGGTTGACTCGAGAACCTTGGCTCCTCACTGCCTGGGCCTAGAGCCTTCCCCCTATGTCTTGCACGCCATCGAGATTGAAGAGAAGAGTAAATGTCCACTTTGTTCATCACTAACTTTAATTTTCTTCCTTCTGTCTTTTTTATTTTTTTTTATATTTTATATATATATTTTTTATTTTTTACAAGTGTTTTTCTTCCTCAAAGATGACAACGAAGTTCAACCAGGAGATGTATGCCAAGATGAGGGCTAAGAAGAACGAGCTTCTCTCTAACCTTGGGAAGAGGGTGGTGTGCGTAGTGGAGAAGGGGATTTTAGTCACTCCAGTTACTTCCATCCCTAAAGCAACGAAGACTGCTTCCCCGCCCACCACGGTGGAAGAGATCACCCCATGCCTGAAGAAGTAGTGCGTGGCTGACAAGGGAAAAGAAAAGGCCAGCGTTTGGGATGACGCTAGCCTTGCGTTGACGAGGGCACAAGATGCCTTCACCAATGAAGAGCTCAAGGTCCTCTCTTGCGTGCCTTCTAGCAAGATTGTGAGTCGTCATATCCACAAGCTCGTCCAGGTAATGTACTTATACAATTTTACCTTTCCCTTTCTCTTCTTTTGCATTGTTTTGAAAGTTGGATCTTCTTTTCAGGTACTGAGGGAAACCATTCACATTACCTCGGAGTACTTAAGCCAGGAGGCAAAAACCACGTTTGCAGGGTCCAAGGTGGAGGTTCTGGAGGTGAAGAATTCGAAGCTGAGGAAAGACCTCATCTCTGCCATGGATGAGGCCAACACTACCAAAGAAAAGGAGAAGGTCTTGTCTAACGACTTGAGGGCCGAGAGGTAACTGACCCTGGAGAAGGATGAACAGATCCAGGCTGCAAAAGAGAGAGTGGAGACTATTGCTGCCAAGTCCGTTGAAGCCTTTCAATAGACTGATGAGTACAATACTGTGCTCTTCAGTTGGTACTACAAAGGCTTTGAGCTCTTGCCGCGGTACCTCGTCAAGCACCTCACTGGTGTAAACCTTAAAAACCTAGATCTAGAGGTGGTGGACAAGGAGATGGCAGCGGATGAGGCTTCCCAATTTGCTGCTGTTGCTCTTGAGGAAAATGCTCCATAGCCTACTTAAGCTGGTGGTGACAAGGATGAAGCTTGAATTTATCCAATGCGAATATTCATTTTGTTTTTTTTGGTGCCTAGTATGTTTTTGGGCTTTTTATTTTAATTCAAGAACAATGCTCCTTGCCCAGTGTTTTTTGGGCTTTTGGTTCCTGTTTATAGACAAAGTATAATTATGCTATCATTTCTTTTCATACCTTCGTTGGTTTGTTCTTTGTTATGTTTAATATTTTTGGCCTGCATGTGACTTGTGCTTTTGCTAGAATCTTTGTCTGTTTATTCTTGTTCGTGGGTACTTTGTCAGTTTTTGATGACTCACATCGTGATTAGGAGTTTGGCCATTTAGACTTTGTTAGTGACTTACATCTGTCTAGGCAGAATCTTGTCACTTAACCATTTTTTAGGTGACTTACATCCAGTTAAGGAATCTTGTCATTTGGCTTCATCAGTGATTTACATCTATCTAGGTAGAATCTTATTACTTAGCCATTTTTTAGGTGACTTACATCCAGTTAAGGAATCTTGTCATTTGGCTTCATTAATGATTTATATCCGTTTAGGCGGAATCTTATCACTTAGCCATTTTTTAGGTGACTTACATCCAATTAAAGAATCTTGTCATTTGGCTTCGTTAGTGATATACATCCATTTAGGTGGAATCTTATCACTTAGCCATTTTTTAGGTGACTTACATCCAATTAAAGAATCTTGTCATTTGGCTTCGTTAGTGATATACATCCATTTAGGTGGAATCTTATCACTTAGTCATTTCTTAGGTGAGTTATATCTAGTTAAGGAATTTTGTTATTTGGCTTCGTCAGCAATTTACATCCATCTAGGCGGAATCTTATCACTTAGCCATTTTTCATTTAAACTCTAGATTTGCATACAGTACATTGGAATGTTGGCTGAATAATACTTTTATTGCTTTATTTCAAACGTGAATACAATCGTCTGTTACATTTATTGATGATACTTCTTCAAGTACTCAATGTTTCACGGTCGTGGCAGTTTCTTCCCGTCCATCATTTCTAGGTGATAGTTGTCTTGTCTTGAGTAGTGGATGACCTTGTAGGGTCCTTCCCAGGTTGGACCAAGCTTCCCTTGGGTTGGATCCTTAGTGGTTGATGTGACTTTGTGTAGGACGAGATCTCCTATGTTAAGTCATCTGAGCTTCACTCTCTTGTTGTAGTACTTGGCCATCTTCTGCTAGTACTTCATCATCTTCTGGGATGCTCCATCTCTTACTTCGTCCAGGAAATCTAGGTTGACTCTCAGTTGATTGTCATTGTTGTCTTCACTAAAGACTTCTCTTCTCATGTTGGTGACTCCTACTTTGACTGGGATTACTGCCTCGGTGCCATAGGTGAGCCTGAAAGGAGTCTCTCCTGTCGGAGTTCTTGCTGTAGTTCTGTATACCCACAGGACATTAGGCAATTCTTTTGGCCAAGCACCTTTTGCTTCCTCCAACCAAGCTTTGATGATCTTGAGTAGCATCCGGTTCATCATTTCTGTCTGTCCGTTGGCTTGTGGGTGACTTGGAGATGAGAATTGGTTCTTGATCCCCAATCTTGAGCAAAAGTCTCTGAAGTCTTGGTTGTCAAACTGCCGTCCGTTATCCGATATGATCGTCCGTGGTATCTTGAATCTGTAGACTATATTCTTCCACACAAAGGATTTTTGCCTCCGTGATAGTTGGTAGTGCTTCTGCTTCAACCCACTTTATGAAGTAATCAATAGCGACCAATAAAAACTTTACCTGTCTCTTACCTTGGGGTAGTGGGTCCACGATGTCAATTCCCCATTGAGCAAATGGCCATGGGGAGGTTATTAGTGCCAGCTTCTCTGCTGGGATACGCTAGACATTTCCAAACATCTGACAATTGTTGCATCTTTCGACGAACTCTCTTGCATCCTTCTGCATAGTTAGCCAGAAGTAACCTGTTCTGATAATTTTACTTATCAAGGACCTTGGGCTTGCATGGTCTCCGTAGAATCCTTCATAGATCTCCTCTAGGATTTACTTGGCCTTACTCTCATCAATGCACTTCAGGTAGGGCATGGAGAAGCCTCTTTTGTACAGGGTGTCGTTTATGATAATGAACCAGGCTGCTCTCTTCCTGACTTTCCTGGCTTCCTTGACCTCTTGTGGAAGTCATCCATCTTGGAGGAAGGATAGAATTAGGGTCATCCAGCCGCTTTCACCCTGAGTCGCGAAGGTGTGGATCTCTTCAATGCTGGGATGCTTCTGGATTTCCATCTTTAGATTTGTGCTCGTCAGTCTTGCTTTTGACGACGCTAGCTTCGTTATCTTGTCTGCCTTTATATTCTGGCTTCTAGGGACGTGTATGAACTCTACCTGATCAAATTCATGGGTCAAATGCCTCGTCAACCTCAGGTACTTCTGCATCCTCTCCTCCTTTGCCTCATACTCTTCCTTTATTTGTCCCACAACTAGCTTTGAATCACTCTGGAGAAGCAGGTTTTTAGTGCCTAACGCCTTTCTAACCCTTAGCCTTGTCAGTATTGCCTCGTATTCAACTTCATTATTGGTGGCAAGGAACGTCAGTTGAACTGCATACGTAAGCATCTTTCCTTTTGGGGTGATGATAATAACCCCTACTTCACCCCTCTTTCGGGCTAATGACCCGTCAGTTTAGATCATCCATCTCTCTGCTTTGTCCAGTGCCTCGTTCTCGTTTGGGGTCGTGAACTCGGCTATAAAATCTGCTAGTGCCTGAGCTTTGATAGCTGTTCTGGTATGGTATTCAATGTCGAACTGACTAAGTTCGATTGCCCATTGGACCATTCTTCTCACAGCCTCGAGCTTGTTCATTGACTTCTTTATGGGTTGATTCGTCATCACCAAGATAGGATTCGCCTGGAAGTAGGGGCACAACTTTCGTGAAGCTACGATCAGGGCAAACGTGATTTTCTTGATCCGTGGGTACTTTGCTTCAGCTACTTGGAAGGCTTGACTAACATAAAAGGTGGAGATTTGTGCTCCGTCTTCTTCCCAAATAAAGGCTACACTCATAACTATAGCCAACACTACTAAGTATAAATACATGTCTTCCTCTTCTTTTGACGGGCTCAAGAGGGGTGGATTACTCAGGTAGTGTTTAAGCTCCTGGAAGGCTTTTTTACACTCTTCCATCCAGGTGAAGGCTTGCTTTAGTGTTTTGAAGAAGGGCAGACACTTGTTCGTTGCTTTAGAGACGAACTTGTTGAGTGCTGGTATCCTTCCTGTTAGTCTCTAGACTTCCTTCACTATCTTAGGTGATGTCATCTCTAGTATAGCTCACACCTTCTCCGGGTTGATTTCTATCCCTCTTTGGGACGCTATGAACCCTAAGAATTTCCTAGATGCTACTTGAAAGGCGCATTTGTTGGGCTTCAACTTCATCTGATACTCCATGAGAGTGGCGAATGTCTTTTCGAGGTCGTTTAGGTGTGTAGACTCTTTCTTGCTCTTGACGAGCATGTCATCTACATATACTTTCATGTTCCTTCCGATCTATTTATTGAACATCCTATTTACTAAACCCTGGTAGGTTGCTTTTACGTTTTTCAGTCCAAAGGGCATTACCTTATAGCAGTAGAGCCCTTGGCTTGTGATGAAGGCAGTCTTCTCCTAGTCCTCTTAGAACATTTTTATTTGGCTGTATCTTGAGAATGCATCTATGAAGGTAAAGAGCTTATGTCCTACAGTGGAATCCACCAATTGATCTATCCTTGGCAGGGGGAAGCTATCCTTTGGGCAAGCCTTTTTTAGGTCCGTGAAGTTTATGCACATCCTCCACTTCCCATTCACCTTCTTTACCAGGACGATGTTGGCTAGCCAGTCCGGGTAGTAGACCTCACGAATGAAGTCCGTTTCTAGCAGTTTTTTTACCTCGTCCATGATTACTTGATTTCGTTCTGGAGCAAAAACTCATTGTCTTTGCTGGACGGGCTTTTTATCAGGATCTACATTTAGCTTGTGTTGTATGACCTCTGTGGATATGCCTGGCATATTCTCGTGACTCCATGCGAAAACGTCCAAGTTGTCCTTAAGGAATTGGACTAGTTTCTTCTTCATCTCTGTGCTCTAGGGCTTCCACCTTTTCTTCCTCTTTCTCCTCAATCATCCACGTATGGTTCTCCTTTGCGGCTAATACTACCTGGTAGCATTCCCTAGCCAACACCTGATCTCCCTTAACTTCGCCCACACCATTTTCCGTTGGGAACTTCACCTTTAGGCAATAGGTGAAAGTGGCTGCCTTCAACGGTTGAGCATAGGCCTTCCAATTATTACGTTGTATGAGGAATGATAGTCTATCACTAGGAAGTCAAGCTGACGGGTCAATTGTCGTGGGTAAGATCCCACTATGACCATCAATGTCACGATGCCTTTAGGGTACACTTTATCTCCACTGAAGCTGACGAGGGGGAACTCGAAAGGCCTCAATCTCTCAGGATCGACCTTTAACTGTTGAAAAGTGGAGAGGTAGATGATGTCAGTGGAGCTACCATTATCTATGAGAATTCTCTTGGTGTTGAACCCTTCTATCATGAGCATTATAACCAGGGTGTCGTCAAGCAGCTGCTTCACCCCTCTGGCATCTTCTTCTGAGAACAAGATGTCCCTATCCGTCCTTCTTTATTTCAGGGGTGGTATCTTGTGGATGCTGTTCACCTACCTTTGCTGTGACTTCTTGAGAGATCTGAATGACCTTCCTGTGGATGGTCCTCTTGTGATCATCTTTATCTCCCCTATCGCGATTTGTGGACGATGGGATGTGTGGTCCTCATCCCTCGGAACGACTTCATGCTTGTCCTTGTTATTACCTTTGGATCTGCTGGAGTCCCCCTTCTTCACAAATTTCTGCAACTTCCCTTTTTGAATGAGCTCTTTTATCTACTCCTTTAGGTCTGTGCAATCTTTTGTATAATGGCCGTGATCTTTGTGGAAACGGTAGAACTTCTTCTTGTTACACACATTGGATGATGAGTGCAACGGCCTTGGCCATTTGAGATAGTGCTCGTCCTTAATCTGCATCAAAATTTTGTCAATGGGTATAACTAGAGGTGTAAATTTTACCGTCCTAAGAGTTTTATCATTTTTTTGCTTGTTCCCATCTGCACCCTATCGATCTCCTTTTTCCCTTTTTCGTCCTCTTCGATCTTCTCCCTTTCCTTCCTTCTCCCTGGGCGTCTCTTCGTCTTTGATTGCTGCCAGAGCATCTTCAATTCATGTACTTCTGGGTTTTCAGAAGCATTTTCACCATCGTCTGAGGAGGGCTCTTCACTAGTGCGACCACGAACTCTCTAGATTTTAACCCGGCCTTGAAAGTCGTCAGTTGCACTTTGTCATCTATTTCGTCTAATTCCAAGGTTTCCCTGGTGAAATGCTTCACATATGACCTCAGGGTCTCCTTCTCCCTTTGCCTGATGGTGAGCAGGTGGTCTGTTGGCCTTTTCGGGCGTTATCCACCGACAAAATGACGTAAGAAAGAGTTTCCCAATTGCTGGAAGTTGTCGATGGACGACGTTGGTAGCTTGGTGAACCACTCCTGTGCTACTCCTTTGAGAGTGGTGGGGAAGGGATAGCATAATATCTTGTCAGGGGGTTGTTGAAGGCCTAGAGTTGTCTTGAAGGTGTTAAGGTGGTCCAAAGGATCCTTTAGAGCGTCGAATGACTCGAGCTGTGGGAGATGAAACTTTGAAGGCATTGGACACTCTAGAACTGCTGCTGTGAAGGGTGAGTCCATCCTTCTGACCATCCTATCTAAGCTCCAATATGTTTTTTCCCATATTGTACTTCTCAGCTTCTCCATCTCCTTTCTCATTTCTTTAAAGAGGTCTAAGTTTGCTCCCTCTAGAGTAGTAGGTTGTTGGAGGTTGTTTCTTCTTTGGCTATTTCCATCGTCGCCCCGATTGGTCCCAGAATGATTGTCTCCTTGTTGGAGTTGCAACCTCATCTCTTGATTCTATCTCGTAAGCTCCTCTACGCTAGCTGTAAGTGTCTGGATTTGCAGGGCTATAGTTGCAGAATCTTGGGGGATGTTGGACTCCATCTGGACTCTAGAGTTGGATGGAACTAGACTCTCGAACTTAAGTATGAAAATGTCTTCCCCACAGTCGGCACCAAACTGATGATGCTATAATCATTAGTCGAGTAGATTTATCTAGGTGGGCCAACATGAATGTCATCCTTGTACTTGCAAGGTCGTGAAAGGGATTCTCTTTGGATGGTCACTGGTGTGGTGCCGGCCACGGAGTCTTTGATGATAAAATCAGCGAGTGGAGGCTAAAAGAGATTTGTGATAATTAGGAGTTTCAGAGCTACAACATGTGTGTATATGAAAGAATATATGTACCTTGTTTGGTTCTAAAAGCTGTTTATATACATCTCCCTTGCTTCTAGCCGTTGTGGCTTTAGTGCTGCTTTTGTAATGCCTCTGGGCTCATTAACGTGGGGTTTGATGAGTTTTCAATGGTCTGATAGCCAGTTTGTAACTGTCTAAGATATTGAATTCTCTTCTTAATGACTAACCTTTTTTCATCCATGAGGTGGAGTGGACGATGGTGCTTGATGGGTTCGTTTGGGCAAGGAGGTTCATTGGGCCTATTAGGGGGCATACATACTATTGTTTTATTACCAAGAGAGCTATAAAATTTCAACAGTTTAGCTAGAGAGCTCTAAAACTTCAATAGTCCTTGTTCAATTGTTTTAGTACCAAGAGAGCTCAAAATTTCAATAGTCCTAGTACCAAGAGATATATTCGCCCCCACCCTTTAGTTTCAAATGTTTGTCCTAGTATTGGAGTTGAGAAAAGATAACTTTGAAATTCAACCTAGATACTTTATTCTATTCAGTTTATCCACTGGATTCACTATAATATGAATCCAAACTTCTCCCAGCCTCTAGGAAAAAACAATAAATTCAACTTTTCACGTCCTTATTCAAAGTTGAAATAGGAAACATTTCAGTCTTGACTTCGATTTGAAAAGATGAGTTATACCTATGACATCATGATGAAATATATGGAAAAAAATAAGTATAAAGTTTGGTTACAATCTTGGTTGTGCCCATGACTAACTTCACTCAATATCTTTTTATTAGATGTAAAACACAAAGGCTTAAAAGAAAATACTGACCTCTTTACACAGATATGGAGAGTGCTACCTAATTGAAAAATAAAAATGTAATGAAACCTATAAACTGAAAATTCCTAATAACAATTCAGGTAGAATTTGATCTTCTAGGTGTATACTTCTTTGACCCACATGAACTACACTTGCATATAACTCTAAGATGGGGGAAAATAAAATAATAAAGAAGGATCTTAATGAATCCTTCAACAAAACAACAGAAAGTTGCTGTAAGGATTGCATAAGAAGAAAATGAATGTGGTGGTGAGAAAGGAGTTCATAAAGGTCCTACAAGAATATTAAAGAAAAATATGTCAACGTACATGTAATATTTAGAAATAAGTTCAAGGCTTACATATGAAGGTTTGGAATATATGTTCCTTCCATGCCATTGCACACCATAGCTACCTTCTCAGGTAGAACATTTTGTCCACTATTTTCTAAAGACCTATTTCAAAAGTTGTCACAAAATTAGGCTTAAGACTTGATGGTAAACTCCTTAGTCTATAAAGTCAAATATACAATTGCCCCAAAAATCAACTGGAGGGAAATGAATTGCACACACACACACACAAATAGGACAGACATACTTCACATTTGGTTGGCATTTTTCTGAAGATGATAACTCATAATTAGACTTTGCTTTACAATCTGCGCAATAGTAATCTACATTCTCTAGATCCTTTAAACCATACACAAGTCAGTGAGTAAACACATATGACAGGAACAAAAATTGACATCACAATTCATAAATCAAGTGTATTAAGCACAACTTGAAAAGCTTTCGGGAAATATTCTCATACTTAGCATGCAACCAAACATTACAACCATCACAACACACTTGATCAACATCTCTGAATTCATCAAATTGTTTTTTAAAAGGACAAAGAATAGGAAAAATTATAACCTATTTCAAATTTGTAGGTAATCTCACCCAATCACCGAAAAAGAAAGGTCTGATATTGAGGCCAGGAAGGAGAATCTAAAAAATAGAAGAAGAGAGATAGAGATTGAAATTCTAGTTTGTTCTAAAACATTTATGCCTAAAATTCCTGATTTTTTCAATCAATGCAAACAAATAAAGAGAGAAATAAACTACAAATTTTTTACTAATATATTGTTGTGGCAAAGTTTCTGAGAAATAGTTTGGTACTAATTGGTTGATGAATGAAATGAAATCACTCGCTATCTCTAAAAAATCAGAAATTTTCAACCAACACAAACAAACTCACATTGTTCCTTTTATAAAACTTGACATACGAAACAGAAAATTGGTTGCAGATTTTTGAGACATTTTATATAGCATCTCAGGAGAAGGGAAAACATTTCAGGATGGGATACTTAAGGGTTCTATGGTTGAATTGAAAAGTTTGTTGAATACTTTTATGAGGATGGTACCACCTGGTTTCCAATGAAATGTTGGCTTCTCACTTCAGGTGGTTGTCTACAAAGAAGAACCCCATAATTTTCATTTCCTACTTTTGTAGCCCTCAACAAAAGTTAGAGTCATGATTTTATATAAATCTTCCATACCATTAGTATTAAAATTCTCAAATAATCATAATATTTGAAGTGAGCATAATGAAGCAACTTTCAAAGTTTTAGCTCATCAAGCTTTTTTGCATTTTTTTTGTACCTCCTGAAGCAGGGATATCAAGGGTGTTATTGGATGAGCGGAAAACAAACCAAACAATAGATTAGTAAATTTGTGCATAGAGGCGCTCTATAATCCATGACTTTTCTACAATGCCAGAACCACTAATCTTTTATTTTTTTATTTTGTTTATAATCATTAAAGAAGTATTCTTCAAACCATAGAAGTATATAAAACATTGAAACCATCAATTGAAAATTTGAAATTAAAAAAAAAAAAAAAAAACAGAACATGCTTTCAGTAAAAAATTGCAATAATAAGATGGAAAAACTACTTGATGAGGGAACATTGTTGCCACCACCATCATCAGATTATGCAATCCTCTCCAACTATCTTCTGGGTCTGTGCATTTATATTACAAATCCTCTAACTTCCTTTTATGTTCTAATGATTGATTGATGTGCACCTAATCATACCCAGCATTTAAAATGGAAATTTGACTTTATGTGTCTACCGTATTAAAATCTACTTACAAACCACTCTAAGACAATTCCTTTCAAATCAAGTATTTCTTGAACAAGTTGCAATTATGATTGAAGATAAAATGACTAAACAACATCAAGATAAAATATATACTGATATATACAAATAACAAAGAAACTGAAATTTAACTCCACAAATAGAACCAAATTTGGTTACCAAATAGAGAAGTAGATGTGTAGGACCGAAGTGATTGCAAAAGTATTTTAAAAACATAGCCAAGTCAGGGATAGAGACTTTAGAGTACCTTGGTGTCATTGGCATTGTTGCTATTGTTGATGCTTGGATAGGTTATGAGTATGGCTCATGACCCATTGTAGCATCCATACTCATTTTAATCACAAATACAAACACAAAAACTATTAAAAAATCAAATAGATGAACCACAATACAATGAAAAGTCAAATTCTCAAACTTTGCTGGTAATTTACCAACGTAGATTGAATTCTAACTTTGTAATTCAAGAATAATATCAATACAAATAAATTGAATTTCAAATTCATATTCACATCTTTGTATTGTTTATTTATAATTGCCAAAAATGTTAAAAGGTTTTCCCAAATTGCTAAAGTCTGTCAGAGTTAACAAATTTTATATACCTGGTGGAAACCCTTACTTTTTTTTTTTTTTTCCTTTTTTGAGAATACTAAGTATTTTTAACACACACACACGGGGAGAGGTGGAAACCCTTACTTTGTTCTTCATGATCACAGAAAAAGTTCATTATTTACTACCTTCATGAACAAAGAAGATTCAATTAAATGTCATCAATTTGTTATAAGATATGCTCGTTTAGTTATGACATAGCCAATTTTTACAATTAGGAAAATCAAAACACATAAAGCTTCTTTTAGCCAAAATTTTTTATTTATCTATTATTATATTTTTTTGGCTTGTGGCAGATCCAAGCTTCTTTTTAACTGAAATGCTCCACACTAATCTCAAAAAAAATTAAATACAAAAGCTACTGTTCTTGGCTTAATAAGTGGAACTTTTAAATTACATTAACACTTATCTTAAAATAAGTAGGTTGCTAAATTAAATAAATTCTACTCAATTCAAGACACACCAGCAATTTTTATAGTGAGGCTAAACTGTCTGCTATACAAAAGCTAATTGGAAATTATGTTTCAAACAAAACATATGTATGCACATTTATGTTACCAATATCAACATGTGATACAAAGTTTAAAGAAAATCAAACCAACCCATCAACAAAAAAGTAAATAATCGCTATGTTTTAATCAAGAGAATTGTACTTCATTTTGTGAGGTTATGAGGTTAAAAGAAGTACAATGCATGTATTAAAAGATTGGTTATGAGGTTAAAAGATTCCATGAACAAAAAATGCATGTAGTTAAAACTATTACTAACAACACTAACAGAGAACAAACACGTGAGAGTATAGCTCTCCTAGGCATCCTATCAAACACCTGTTAGGAATCTCAAACAGCTATAATAACCAACCCCAACCTTCAAAAAAAAAATTAAATTCCCACAAAAACACAAATATTTCAGTCATATAGCAATATGCAACAATACCCACAATTTTTTATTTTATTTTATTTTATTTTATTTTTGGGGTTATACCATCCTCCTTTCCTCTCATCCTAATAATTCCAATTCTCCAACACTACCAACCATGAATGGTTAAGTAAATTAAAAAAAAAAATCTCAAAAAAACCCAAAACTTGCTTCAGAGGATGTGTTAGAGTTTTTGGATTGCTTATAGCTTCCTCGACGACACTGGTGGCATTTGAGTTTTGGGTTTTTGGGTTTTGATTTTGGGGAAGGAGAGGGTTTTGATTTTCAGGGAAGAAGATGGTTGCATGAAAGAATCTAAAAAGAGAGTGGGAGGCATCGGGTATTTTGGGAGAAAAAAAGTGTACTAGATTTAGAATATATATATATATATATATATATATTACCAGTAGCAGTTTAGGCGGCGTGATATTGGTGAGCGACTGGCTTGTCGGTGGATGATAGTCTGACTCGTTTTTTCTATCTCTGTTCTGAGGAAGAAGATGTCTATTGGTTTGTGGGTATGGTGGGTTTTGATTGAGGAATCTGTGGGTATGGTGTCTTGGTTTGACGTGGGTCTGATCGAGGAGGAGCTAGTAGAGGAAGGTAGGGTGTGCATTGTGGTGAAAGAAAAGGCAGAGCGTGGTGAAAGAAAAGGCAGAGCATCGTGAAAGAGAAGGTAGAGAATCGGGTTCGGGTTTTAGAAAAGTTTTATTATGTTTTATTATTTATTTTAATATTGTGTTGACGTGGAAAATTGTGGGAGCTTTAGAAGCTTTGGTTATATATATATATATATATATATATAAATATTTATATAGATAGCAGAAACCTTTTTCTGCAATTAAGGCGGTGTTACCGTGTAGGAAAAAATACTCTCTTAAAATTCTAACAACCGTACAACACAATCACACCACTTAACCTGCTTTAATCACACTATTTAATTACAAAAATTTATGCTTAAAAAAAAAAAAAAACCTTTGGCCTTTCTCCTATCACTATTCACTAAACCTCTGTTCGATCATTCCTAAAAAAAAAAAAAAAAAAAAAAAATCTCCATTCGGTCTAATAAAAAAAAAAAAAAAATTCCATTCAAATTCTTTCAATATCTTTCACTCTACTTTGTGATTAAGGAAAACAAAAACTTCGATTGATGTATATCCATAATTTGCAATGAAGAAAAAAAATCTCTTCCTCTCAAAAATTTTTGGTCTAGTTATGCTAAAACGAAAATAAATTAGACTTCACTATCTTGATTCAGAAGAAGGAAGATGAGTCTCCTTTGCCTATTAACAATGCCTTCGACAGGGTTAGTATTCATTCTTCGTCTTTTTCCCCACAAATTAGATTTGTTATATGTTTCAAACTTTTACAATTATAGTTGGGTTTGGTTCCAGAAATTAGGGTTAAGGAATTCGAAATTCTGATATATGACTATTTTATTAGATATTTTCAGAAATTAGGGTAAAGGAATTCGAAATTCTTGTGGATGTAAAACATTCAATTTCTTTCTCTGCAGAGATGAAGTGGAATCTTTCTTCAATCTGGAGTCTCTAATTTCATCAAAGGAAAGGTACCAATTTCTTTTCCTAATATTCTCCTAACTTTACCTTTCTTACATGTTCCCTTATTTGTAAGGGGGATTGAAATCGTGGGATTTTGAAATCTGAAAATATTTTGTTATTTTGTTTATGCATTGTAGATTTTAGAAGATATTTTTTTAAAAGATACTTATAAGTAATGATTTTCTTATTTTTGATGTTGGGTTTTTCTGGGTTTTGCATGTTTTAAATTGTTAAATATGAAAGAATGAAGTTCCTTTGTACAAAATTGATTACTTTGTATGTTATGGTAGAGAATTATTTTCTCAAAGATTTACTTATCAAAAAAAGATAATTTTCTTAGAGATAGTATCATTTATGTTTGGGTATTTGGCTGGATTTAGGCATTTGGGTTAGATTTGGTTTTGATATAGGTATTTGGGTTAGAAAATTAGAATTTGTTTTGTTTGAGTATTTGTTTTTGTTTTGGATATTAGGAATTGAATTGTTTTTGGGGCTGTTCTGTAACTAAGTTTACAATCTACAGAGTGAGGGGATGAAAGAATTCAAAGCGTGGCCAATGTTGCCAATCATATCATCTTTGCTGGATACTGCTTTTCTGTTTACAACAATTTGTCACTAAACATATACTTTTATGTCTTTCTTATAAGAGTTAATCTGTACTTTTTCCTCTTTATTTATAGGACATCTATTGGATGTTTCTTTACATATATCTTTTATTTATTTATTTTTTTTATAACTTTTTTAAAATATAGTTGCTTAAGTGTATATTACCATGATCAACATAAAGATTAATTAATCATTCAGATGACTCTTGATAGTAGTGAATCCAACTCTTAATATTTGTGTTTCTCCTCAAGAAATTTAGACATGTGCGCATTCTCAAGGATTGATTCATTTATCTACAACTTTGCCCAGTTTTGAAACTCATGGATATATGACAAAAATAAGGATACAGTAGAGTGTTTGGTGGTAGATGATTTTATATAGTTCTTGACAATTTTTTTTATAGTTCCATTGGCACTTATAATAGGATGAAAAATGAAATAGTTGGGTACATTTCTAATCAATTAGCTATAGGAAAGCAAATTTGATTAATTCTTTCCAGTTTAGTGGTATCATCTTAATATCTTTTGGTTAATTTTTTATTTATAGTTTGTGAAATTTCTATTGCTAAAGATCTATATGGTAGTAGTATGTTTGGTTTATTGCTTTAGCATGAACTTGCAATTCTTTCATATGACTTTTAATTTTACTTCCATTGCTTCAGCATTTCCTTGTAATTAAGGCTGTGATGACACATAAGGAAAATTGCCCACTTAAAAATCTGCCACGCTTACAATTTGAAAGTTACAAAATACCACTCGTTGCACCGTTTGAGGCTTTAAATTTTAACGGTTTATTGTGCAACGTACACAATTTAAAATAGAAAACACATTTAGATTAGAGAGAGAGAGAGAGAGAGAGAGAGAGAGAGAGAGAGAGAGAGAGAGAGAGAGAGAGAGAGAATGAGTTGATTAGGCACAAAGAGTGGAGAGAGAGAAAAAACTAAGAAAACTGCCCCCAATTGCGTCAAGTGACAGTCCAGGCCTCGGCCATCGTCAAACCCATTCCCTCCACTAGTATAGTCTCTGTTTTTTGGTTTTTTATTTTTATTTTTTATTTTTTAATTTGGGATCAAATTTGATTTAGGTCTGGGTATTTTGACTGGATTGGATTGCATTAAGTTTTTTGGCTTAGATTTGGTTTTGAATAAGGAATTTGGGTTAAGAATGGTTTTTAATACTTGTTATTTGTGTTGGATTTGGTTTTCCTTTAAGATAATTGGGTTCAATTTGTTTTGAGTATATCTCTACACTTTAAAGCTTTCATTTTATTTATTCTATTTTAAATTTTTTGTTGAAACATTTTTTCCCTTTATAATTTCGTTTCCCATGTTTCATTTCTAACATTGTTATTAAGTTTTTCCAGTATATACTTCTTTGTATTAGATTTTTTTCCCCATATAGTTCACATATCACAGTGATTGTGTCGATTTTATTTTTAAATTGTATTTCATTGGTATACACACACTTTGTAATGTAGAATGAGGTTGGCCATATTTGATCAATAGGGCTAAGATTGCAAACTTTGCATCTGAATTGGATTTTTGTTTCTATTTATTGATAACAAATGAAAACGAATACATATAAGAAAGCCCTGAAATCCAAATATAGAGGAAACAAGAAGTTGAAAATAGAAAGAACAAGAAGCTGAATATAGTAGAGAAGTACAGACCAATAGGTACATGCAGAGAAATTTAGAGCAACAAGTATAAAGATTGCAGAAAATACAGACCAATAGGTGTAGAGAAATACAGATCATGACAAATATTTTTAGATGTCAAATATTTGAGCTTCGAGTCCCAATATTTATTTATTTATTTCAAATATTTGTTTAATGATGTGCTCCACCTGTTTTTTAAAAGAATTGAATCAATAAAATTTTCAAAAATTGTTGTTTCCTTTGAGACATGAGTTTAACAATATGAACAATTTGAAGAACCTTTACTCTTTCACTATGGAATTGTTGTTTTAAATTTTAATGCGTTATCCTTATTTATTCATTCATATGCATTTAGTTTCTTGCCCTTTTCATGTTTGATGCATCTTAATTTGTTGTAATATTTTGCTATCTTGGAGGGTTAGTCATGTTGTTCGAGTGTTTTCCACTAGAGTCACTAAGTACATTCTCATGTTTGTAAGATTTCAATTTAATTTTTCAAAGTACAGAATTTTAAAAATCTTTCACTGGATGAATTTCTAAATGCTGCTCAATGACACTTTGTGTTTGTAAGGGCATTCAAAAAGAAAGAAAGAAAAAGGTACTTAAGAAGATTTTTGAAAGCATGAGAAGGATAGAAAAAAATTAGATAATTTTAAATGTAGCTAATTTACGTTGACAGAATTAGAAATTTCTTCTCTACTCATTGCACCTTACAACTTTCTCAAACTTACATGATGCAGGTCTTTGAATTATTTTAATTTATGCAATTTGAATTTGGTGATTATTCCTTGTGGTGGGCCTCCTGCTGTATTAAAGCCTAAGTGTTCTGGATAAGAGAGTTTGGACCAGTCCAATTTCAACTCACCTTGGTCCGGCTTGTGCACAAACTATGTCTCGTTTGCCGAAAATTTAGTCACATGCCTATGGTAGGCGAAACTGTTATAGAAGAGTTATGATAGACACATACAATATGACAATAAAGGCAATACGCTTCCCGTTAGACAAAATAAATAAGGAATCCTTAAGTAAAGTAGGAAAAGAACGATATAAGAAACATGTTATAAGTGAAATTGCAAAGGCAAGAAAGGAAATAATTTCGATAAATAGTGAAATCAAAAGGAAAAGGTTAGTCTGCTATGTTCAACTGTGCTATAGGACTAATACCAAGGAGGGAAGCACTTCCTCAACATGGATAATCTCGCAGGAGACTCTTGTTGTAGAAATTATCCACTTTAAGGGAATAGACCTAAATAGCTTATGCCCAAGCAAATTCTTTGTCCTTAACAGAGGGTAGGCTTTTAGAGGGAGAGAAGGGATTAGCTTATTGATGCATGCCTGCCATTCTACACTCTCTATTTCTCTTCTTTCTCTTTTCTCTCTGTTTTTGTTATTTTGATTCTTTCCTCATTGCTATTCTTTCTTTCTTAGCCCTTACTCGTGTAGTGTTATGGCGAAGGTGGTGCTGTGATTCTCTCCTAGTGATTGCTACTGTTGTGATAATGATACTGTGCACGGCGAGGGCCCTTTATATACTGCCTGCCGTGACTGACTTTTACCATTTTAGCATTTAACTACTTTTGTCTAGATTCGGGTGTCCTTCCCAACCATCCACTGGTTTGTCAATTGCCCAGCCACTATCACTTACTTGTGCTGGCTGTGCCACTCCCCATTACCAGACAAAGAAGGCCGTTTTGTTTGCTTGTTCACCATGGCATTCTTATCCACCATAGTGTGGGTATTCTCTCTTGCTATCCCTCATGGCATGCACCTAGTGGTTCCAACTCATCATTTTTTCTTTTAGGTGGCATGTTATCCCAGCAGGACATCTCCCCTAAAAGAATTGAGTGGGAACCCCAGAATAGGCTTTCCTTTCTCCCCACTACCAGACCATATCCTCTCTTACCTCTGACCCATGACCCATCACTCTTGTATTGGCTGGGTATAGGTTAGTGGTGCTTGAGCCTTGCGCATGCTTCATTTCTGTGTACGTCCAAAGCTTGTCCGCTACTCATGCGTTTGCCATGGCATGGAGGTTCATCTGTGCATTTTGCCCTTCATCCTTGACCTTTTATGGCGTGAACTGTTTTTTGATTTTTCATTCTTTATTGGCTTGCTTCTTTCAAGGGCTGGGCCTTGCTTGATTGTGGGTTTTCCTCTCTTTAGCCCACTCTTTGCTCCTTCTGTAATCTTGCTACCATTCCTACTAGGCCAGTTTGCTTTTTCTGCTTTGGTGTTATTTGCCCTATGCTTGCAGGGCCTTTTTTGAGCCTGCTGCATATTATTCTTCCAATGACCTAGTATGGTCATTGGATTTATACTTATACTACTTTGGGCTTTCTTGAATCTTGACCCATTACATTGCTTGTGGGCTCCTTTGGCCCATTTCTTTCTCCTTGTGCATCTTGGGCCCATTTGCTTTCCTTGGGCGGTCTTGGCCCATTTTCTAATTCTGCATTCCCGTGAGCTTTTACTAACTCTTTTAGGCTTCACTGGCCTAATTACTGTATCCTTCATCCTTGGGGCTCATAGGTTTTACATCAACCCCTTACTTTCTTATTTCATTACTTCGGATTTGCTGTGGCCCATTCTTACTTTTCTACATCACATAATGCCCATGGGTTTACTATTTCTTTCTCTAGGCTCCTTTAGACCCATTTGCTTTCATCAAGGCCCGTTTATTTACTTTATGGGCCTATAATCCATCTTCTTGCCATTCAGGCTTAATGGTTTTTTTTTCTCTCAATCCACTAACTCTTTTCTGCCCCTATTGTTGGGCTTCTCCTTGTTATTGGGCTTCTCCAAAATGAGCTTCAACACTCCTCTACAAATTAATTCTAATATAGATTTTTTTTGATCAATTAGTGTTATGATATGAACGTTTTTTAGGTAAAATGGGTTATCCAAATTTAATATTGATCATCTTTGCTTTCTAATTTATAAATGTTGAATTATTCATTTGAATTGGTACTAAATTCTTTCTAAGTGTGTTGAATAATTTTGACTGACATTGTGATTTTATGTAGCACTTAGAGAACTTGAATACTTTCACACTTTCTATCACCAAAGTACCGACCTATGATTTCATAGTACTTTGGAAAGCTGTGGTATTATGCAACAACCTGATTTAGCTATTCAAGGGTCATTTTTTCTTATTTTACAGTTTTCTTTTCATATTGAATAGTAAATCTAATTGGTATGAAATTTGACACGCGTGTTAAAAACAAAAAAAATATACAATCCAACAGTTCAATTTTCAAAATATGTAATTATATTAATTTTTTTAATTGCAATTGTAGACATTGGTTATAAGCGAGTTTGTAGTCAAACTTTGTGCTTCTTACTATATTTATTTTAAAAATTTATGAATATTATGTGATTTTTCTCTTTAGTTAAATATGGATGATAGAAAAGGTTCTTGTAAATGTGAAGATGATTTTACACTCTTATTTATGGTGATCAATTGTTTCAACAATTACATGTTGGTGCACACACATGTATAAAAAAAAATTGACTTATGTGGGTGTGTAACCATTAACCAATGTTTATTGAAAACTGAATTATATAATAGATTGAAGCATGGTATTATCAAAGGCAATTGAAAAGATTCTAAACTAATTATTGTTACTATTTTTGTTTTTTGCTTTATAATTTATATGTATAAATATAACTAGGCTAAAATATTACTTTTACTTTTGTGTGTATAAATATAACCAAGCTATCTTAGAATTTTTATCATTTCATGTTTATTTTTACTTTGTTTTTCTTATTTTTTGGATTTTCCTTGGTCAAGATTGAACTTGCATTATGTACGCTTTTCTAGGTTTAGGAATATTTTTGACATTAGCTAATGTTATTTAATTTATGTTTAGCCGATGAAGAAATTATGAGATTAAATGCAATGTTGAAAGGCGTGGTTGTTAACAACTTTGGACCTACAAGATTTAGAGATGAAGTAGGAAGTCATTAAGCAAGGAATAAAATATTTGAAAGATTTTAATAAGTAGAACTTCTTTTTTATTTTAATTAATTATTATTTTTAAACAAGAGCATTTCTTTATTTCTATTAATTATATGTATTTATGTATTATGAGCAAGTCCAAGGTCATGGCTTTAGGCCTTATTCTTTTGGAGTAATCTTTGAATTTCATAATTAATTGTTTTGTTTTGATGCAAAGCAAAAAAGTGAAGTTACCATGTCAGCTTTTTAGTTTATATAAATTGATAGTTTTGTTCCTTCTCAAAAAAACTTTTTTTTTTTTTTTTGACAATTTCTTTATTGGGATGTGTTATAATTCAAACTTAATGTATATTTCCGTTTTTACATGGATGTGCTATACTCAATTTTCTTTACTAAATTTGCTATGAAAAAAATGATTTGACTTAATTTCGATTCAATTTATTTTCCATTTTTATAATTATTCAATCTTTGTGCTGTGAAGTGTCATAGTCTTTGAGTTTTTTCCCTCCCATTAATTTACATGTAAGGGTTTGCTGTGGCTTGAGCCTCATTGTCTAAGGAAGTTAAAACACTTTAGTGAGAGTTCTGTTTTGTTTATGTGTCCGTATGTATGTTTTATTTTTTGGTTGATTTATTAATTATTTCCCTTGATGTGCTATATCATAATAGGTTGTTGGTGGTTGCATTTTCATTATGATCAGAAGGTGAAGATAGAAATTATCCTTATCAATGCCTACTGTGTCCTCATCATTATCACAAGATGTAGATAGACTTTTTTTTTTTTTTTTCCCTAAACCTCATCTTCCTTGACAAACCTTATATTTATCTATTTGTGCCATATATATTTATCTTACATTTTAAATTGATTCTATAATTCATTATGACATTTGTATATGTCTATTGATTTTTTATGTTTATAATTTTTATGTTAAGTTTTTCTATATAGCTATTTTAGAATTGTTATGAAATATTGTTTCCATAATTAAAATTTAGCTGTTTAACATTGGTTTATTTTAACAATTAGTTAAATTATACAACATGCCCCAGAAGAATTTTAATGTATTTTATTGTCTTCTAATAAGTAAAATGACCCTGTGCATTGCGCGGGTTAAACACTAGTCTATATTTATATATTACTAAAAATTGAAGCATAACATTTAATGTTGCTACGCTCACGTTGAGCCACTTGAGTAGCTATGTCATTCCCATTCTCTTTCCTAAATTTATCCTACAATTTTAAAATAGTTTTTATCAATTTTAGAATACTAATAAAACTACAATTATTTCCATCTTATCTCTACCATAAAGTCCACTTCTATATATTACTAAAAGCTTAAGCATAGCATTTAATGTTGCTACGCTTCCATTGAGCAAAAATGTGAGCAGCCATGTCATTCCCATCCTTTTTCCTAAATTTATACTACAATTTTAAAATAGTTTTTATCAATTTTAGAATACTAATAAAACTACAATTATTTCCATCCTATCTCTACCATAAAGTCCACTTCCTATAAATTTAATTCCATCAGCCCACTTCTTCTAAATTTAATTCAAACATAAAGCCCAAACCCAAGCCTTCTTAACTGAAAACCCTTTGAAAATCACGGTTACAACTTCCTGGCTTCCCTTTTGTTTCTCACGCAAACCGTGTTCCTTCCCCTTCCCCACATTCTAACGAAGGACTATTAAAATGCTGTCCACCATAACGGCCAAACCCATTTCGAATAGCCTTTACTTTTTAACGCCAACCCTTTCTGTATCCCCTCCTTTTGCTCTACCTATGTTCAACGGTTTCAAAACTTCAGCCCTTCAGCTTGCTAACGCTAACCTCTCTCTCTTGCAATGACAGTTTCAAAACTTCAGACCTTTGGCTTTCTAAAACAAAATATTTGATGATTCACTTCAGACCTGTAAAACTTGAACGAAACACTAGGTGGGAGCTATTGAAGAGGGGGCAAATTTCATAGAAACAGACATCCTCGGCAATTAAGATGGAGTGCTGATATGCTCCCATGATGTAACACTGGATCTCGATAATAAAACAAATATTACAAACTTCAGTCAATTTGCTAATCGAAAAAGAATTTATGAGGTCCAAGGTGTGAATATGTTTGGGTGTATGTCTCTCAATTTCTGGCTTAATAGCATTGCACATCTGTTTTATAAAGTCCTTTTTTATATGAAAATTGGGTTATAAATCTATTCAATTATTTTAAAGTTCTCTCTTTCTTCTTTTCCCCTTTCAGTTTCAAGTTACTACGGTAAGAATTACAGAAAGAGTCGTTAATACTTTACTTTGCCAGACTATATTTTAGCAAGGTGGTTAGAAATTTACGATTAGTATGTCCTCATTATCTTCAATTCAGTTTTATGTTACATCAAGGCATTTGTTATCTGTAGCCTGGGAAAAATGACATTTTGAATGTGGATGTACGTCCCTCAGATGCCATAAATGTGGCAAATACATGCAAGGTATATATTTTCCATAGATTAGCATTGCATTTGGTACAGGTCAATTTCGCACAATAATGAAATTCAGACTTTCCAGTTCAAGATAGTTGAAGTTACCTTGATGTGAATGGAGTTTCCAATTGGTGGTTTTTTTTTTTATTATAAAATTTTAATAGGCGGTTGTTTGAGCAAGAACATGCTTGCATTTGTGCATTCATTGTGTGTGTCTATATATATATATATATATATATAGTGTGTGTGTGTGGTGCAATATGTTTTCTTCAGTATGAAATCTGACAGGGACTGCACAACAATTCCACCCCCTTATCCCTCTTGACGTCCTTTGAGACTTCAATAGATCTAATAACATTCGTTGGCTATGTATGAATGTTTCTTTAAAGCTTCTATAATCAGTTTAAAATTTGCTTTGTGCAGGCGCCAATATTTGTAAGTAGACAAATTATCTTGGAAGATGCTATTAAAATTGGTTATGGGATGGGCAGAACACGTGATACTAAGTCTACTTATGACGTGTCCCTTGTCAGGTATTGTGCACATAGTTGAGGGCCTTATATTTGCTATCATCTGTTATTATTGTATCTCATAGCATGAGTTATTTCATCTCCAGTGCTGTAGATGGTCCAGATATATTGTCTTGCATACTTACACACATATGAAAAGAAGGCCATTTATCGAGAGTTGTGACAGGTGATGAACATGTTGGACCTACTTGCTTTTTTATGTATTTATTTAAATGTTAAATTTTGTATAATGGTTTTTATTTATTTTGATCATTATGATATTTGCAAGTGAACATCTTTGTAGTTTTTGTAGTCGCTAATTTTTTTCCCCTCTCCATCGCTACATGAAGTTTGTGAGTTTTTTCCTGCATAATTAACATATATGAACATAGCTAGCTATGTACCTATTTCTCCGTTTATATGATTGAATTCCTATTTCAGGCGATTCAATTAATTTTGTATTTTTGGGAAAATCTAATGGTGTGACCTAGCTTCATGCTAACTTAGTTTCATTTTATTTATTTGTCTTAGTGACTTTAAAGTTATACAAAAGCAGAACTATATATGCTTAAGCTCTTTTAGGCTGTAGCTCAATAATTTTTCTCTTTTCTTTAACATATAAGAATGGAATATTTAAGAAGAAAAGAGAGAAATAAGTTGTACCATTTATATAACTGGCAGAGATCCTCTTTTGGCTATTTCAATTTGGATTTGCCTAAACACCTCCCACCTCTAACTATGATAACTAGAAGTTCAAGGCCATACTCTTATATTTGTATATATCAGTTTAGTGATTGGAATTTCTTTTTCCCTTTTTTTTTGGTGTATCCCTTCTAAAGTCATGAGTTTTGGAATGTCTAGGTTTAGGACAACTACCTTAGTGTTTTGTAGTTGTCCTTTATAAAAAGACCCCATAGTTAAGATCCTAATTCAAGAATTTATGGCTAATTTGAGGTAGCCTAACCTCCAAGAGAATTGAAAGAATAAAAGAGGGAAATTAGAGAAAATAATTGATAGAGGAATAGAGAGAGAAATGCAGACTGTAATTTTTCATAGCTTGAGAAGAATTACAGCATACACACACCACTTTTATGTTTTTCAAATTCTTTCTGATTTGAATTCACTCAGACTCCAAGTAATTTCATTTTTTAAACACATAGCATACCTTCTTGCTTTATTTATTTAAATGTTAAATTTTGTATAATGGATTTTATTTATTTTGATCATTATGATATTTGTAGGTGAACATCTTTGCATTTTTTCCCTCTGCATCTCCGCATGAAGTTTGTGAGTTTTTTCCTACATAATTAACATATATGAACATAGCTAGCTATGTACCTATTTCTTTGTTTATATGATTGAATTCCTAGTTTTGGTGATTCAATTAATTTCATATTTTTTTTTCAGACATGTTTTGGGTAAAGATGCAGGTTTTATCTTTTTCAATGTGTCATACAGTCCATATACTAGGGTTTAGGAACATATTGTGTGTACCATTGAAATTCTGCAAACATGTTTGGGCAAAGGTGGGGGGTTTTCTATTTCCCACCATGTCTCATAGTTATTGTATGTGGATTTTTTAGGATGTCACTCGATTGTCCCATGGACCTTTCTACTTCTGCAATCTTCTCTCCTAATAAGGTGGATGTAAAAGTTTCCCACATTCAAGAATTTACTTCTTTGGGTTCGGAATTTGTTGCTAGAAAAAAAAAAAAAAAACACAAAAAATCAAATGTCTATTACTTATAATTCAATGTAAGGATTAGATTAATAATATTGTTTCTTTTGATTGCTGTCCCCCCCCCCCCTTTTATCACTACCTCTTTTGTGCTGTGGGTCTTATATGGGTCTGTTCATTTTTTAGTATTTGGCATGGGATAGACAATACTTGAAGTAATTTTTACTTTTTATATATTACATATCATTATGTAATATTTATATTCCCACACATTGTGTGGGTTTGCGGCTAGTATATATAAAAGCAGAGACCTTATGTTGGAGAGTATGAGGTTGTGCCATGTGGTGCATTCTATGAAGTTCTCTTTATTTAGTTTTCTACTTCAACAAAGTTTGCATTTATATTAAAGTATTAATTCATTGAATTAGCCAATAGAGTAAATACATATATTAATTATCTATAGTTGTGCATTAATTATTTATATTTAAATGAATTTTTTTAATGATTTTATAAACTCTATATAGAAAATAATTTTTAGTTGGAATAATAATAATAAGTTTAGAATATGACATTCTTACTTATATTTAGTTGTTTTGAAAATAATTGTCACAAAAGTCATAAAAAAATCAAATATTTGTGAATTCATTAAAATTAATCTTAATCCATTAAATTTCCTAACTCCTTTGTGTGCATGTGCGCGTGCATGTGTTTGTGTGGAACTAACACAATAGCATGTATTCTATGTAATTAGAAAGATTATTAATATAATAAATATGTTTATTTTTTATATTAATTATTTTAAGAATAATGAAATTTTAATATAATTTTTCTAAGATTTATATGAGAAATAATTGGTTTTTTTTTTATGTGAGAAAAACAATTGATTTGAAATATGACATTTTTACTTAAATTTAGTTATTTTTGCAACAATTGAAACCATGTCCAACAAAAAGGTGAATATTTTTTTAGTAACACACAATCAAGATGTAAAAAAAAAAAAAAAAAAAAAAAAAAAAAAAAATGGAAAGATATATGCATTTTTTTAGTAGGCATGAAGCATGCCTATTTATATTAGCTACTATATCATGCAATTTTCAATTTGTAAACACACACACACACACACACATATCTATAGTATGATCAAATCACTATACTATCTTAATGTATTCCTATTTTATCTATATATAAAATAACTAAAGATTACAATTTTTTACAATGAAATTTATTGAAATATCTTTTTTATACATTGATAGTTAGGGGTGAGAATCTGAATCCTGAATGTTTCTATTAGAAATTGAGGTGCCAATCAATTGAGTTATAAGATTTTTGGCAAAATTTATTGAAATATTGGAGAAAACTAATAATAATTTGCACCGCACCTTGTGCAGAAACTCATCTAGTTTATACATATTCACCAACCCTTAGAACCCTAACCGACTAGTAAACCTGACCGACCTTAAAGAGTGGATTGAAAATAAGGGATTGCCATGGGTGGATCGGGTCGAACCAAACCCAACAATCCACCTGCAATACCCGATCCAATCCATTTTTTTTAAAATTATTATTATTATTGTTGTTGTTGTTGTTGTTGTTGTTGTTGTTGTTTATTTTTATTATAAAACACTACCGATTCAATAGCAATTGATAAATTTGGCAAATATTTTTAAATTAGAGAATATGCTAAATCCTAACTCAAAATTTTAGAATTTTTTTTTTTTAATTCAAAATTACAACATGAATAAATCAAACTTCAAAATTCAAATTTATTCTAATATGTTTGGGGAAAACAAAAAAAAACCTTCAACTAAAAGTAAAAAAAAATTGAAACAAGGTTCTTATTAGCGAAGTTGTTACTATTAGTATAATAATATCTCTCATCTGAAGTAATTCTTAGGTACTCTTGTAGTATGATAAAAGATGTTATGTCCTCTCATTATTGAGATCTACTCATTAAATTCATGGAGGACCCCACCATAAATATGAGAAAAAAGAGCACCATTCGCTTTGCTCTAGGAGTATCTAAGAATTTTCCTGTGAAAGTTGATATATGGGGAAAAATAAAATCTTTGCAATATTTTTTATGCTAGAATAATATGATTGTAAAATTAGAATTTTTTTTTTCCTTTTTTTGAATTTTGTAAAATCAATATTGTAGGTACAACAGGTTAACAATCGGCTGTGTTAAAAGCATAAATGCACTTTTAATCCCTATATTTTGGGATCATTTCTATTTTGGTCCCTACATTTCCATTTCACCACTTTTAGTCCCTAAACCAATTAACGCGTGTTATTTTAGTCATTTCCGTCAGTCAACAGATGGAAATAACTGAATTAACTAACGGAGGGATTAAAATATTATTAAAAATTTATTGTAGCACTCATCAAATAAAAAAAAAATTAAAAAAAAATCTAAAGAACACAAGAACACCAAAGAACAGAAACCCAGATTTTAAATGCAAGAACACTGGCACAAAAAAACCAAAACTCGTAGATCCAAACCAACCGTTTAAACTTCCTTCTTAAACCCTCACTTTTCACTGATACTTTTCATTCTTCGATTCTTCTAGAGCACAAACTCACAGAGAGAGAGAGAGAGAGAGAGAGAGAGAGAGAGAGAGAGAGAGAGAGAGAGAGAGAGAGAGAGAGAGAGAGAGAGAGAGAGAGAGAGAGAGAGAGAGAGAGAGAGAGAGAGAGAGAGATCTCGCTCTTGGAGATCTAGCCATGACGAAGATAGATTTGAGCTCGACAAAGATATATCTAAGCTTGATGAAGGGAGATTTGAGCACAGAGAAGACAGATCAGGCCATGGCAAAGGGAGATTTAGGCAAGAGCACGACAAAGGTAGATCTAGGCACGACGAAGGTAGATCTAAGTGAAGTGAAGGCAAATATGGGCAAAGTGAAAGTAGATCTGAACCCAGCCCATTCTCTCTTTTTCTCTAATCTCGATCTTACTTGCCCTCTTAGCCTCCATGGCTGGAGCTTCAAGCTTTATAGATCGAAACCCCATAGTGAATCTTCAATCTCACCTTCTCTCGATACGGGCTAAAAGGGACTCGTGGGATTGTTTTGGTGAATAGATTGAATGCTTTGCTATTGTGGTTTTTATTTGCGGATGAATGCTTGTGCAAAATTTGTATGAGTGGCTTTGAAATTTATTGTGTTTGGTGTTTGTAGTGAAAATCTGGTGTTTACTTTAAAACTAAAAAAAGTAAATTTTTTTTTTTGTTTTTTATTTGGATTTCAAATAAAGGAAAATGTCGTTGCTGGGTTTACTCTTTGATTCTGGGTTTGATGTCGTTGTTGGGTTGATGTCTTTGATATTCAATCTGGGTTTGACGTCATTGCTGGGTTTATTTCTTGATTTAAGAAGAACATTGAAGAACAAGTTCTCATGTAATTTTTTGGTTTTTTTGTGCTAGTGTTCTTACGTTTAAAATCAGGGTTTCTGTTCTTTGGTGTTCTTTAGAATTTTTTTTATTTGATGAGTGCTACAGTAAATTTTTAATAATATTTTAATCCCTCTGTTAGTCAATTCAGTTATTTCCGTCTGTTGATTGACGGAAATGACTAAAATAACATGCGTTAATTGGTTTAGGCACTAAAAGTGGTGAAATGGAAATGTAGGGACCAAAATAAAAATGACCCTAAAATGTAGGGACTAAAAGTGCATTTACGCAGTGTTAAAATTAGTGTTGAATGTATTATAAAAGACAAGCTAGATAGACATATCGAATAGAATCAACACTAGACTAATTTTGTATTGGAACAAAGTTTCCGATCACAAATGATTAATGACAAACTGGATTTTATTTATTTATATTTATATAACTAAAAACAAAAGAGTTGTGAATCAATAAAATTGAAGAAATAATTGAATATTTATTAGTTAGATTATTTCCACTAACGTAGTCTGATAGATATATCTTTTTAAGAATTAATTAATCGAATATATATATATATATATATAATAATAATAATAATAATAGGTAAAGCTGAGAGAAAATCCAATTAGATTCAAATTAAAATTTAATTAGAGTCTAATTTTGCGTTACGTGTCTCATCTAATCTAAGTTTTTAAATTTTTGTGCCAAGTGAGTCAATTCAATGTAAAAATTGGATTTCAATTAGAGTTTGATTTTGCGACATGTGTCCCATTTACTCTAAGTTTTTTAATTTTTGTATCAAATGAGTTAATTTAGTGTAAAAAAGAGAAGTCCAATATAAATAAACCATAAAAAACATAATTTTTGAATGATTTTATATTTATGAGCCTTTTTTTTATAGAACTAAAAGTAATTCAAGTTTATAAGTCAAAAGTAATAAACCATCTAATCAAAATTTTTTAATTTTTGTGCCAAATGAGTTAATTTAGTGTAGAAAACGAGAAATCCAATATAAATAAATCATAAAAAAACATAATCATATCTAACACTATTTATAAAATTAGAGGAAGAGAGAGTTTGAATGATTTTATGTCATGTGTTCTAAATTATTTATTTTTAGAGAGAGTTTTATTTTTTAATTTTAGAATCAAATGTGGGACCATATCATAAATCTCTATTCAAGTGAGTTATTGTGTACAAAAACCAAAAAGTTTAGAATTAATGAATATAAAAATATTTAAAAAATTGACAATTTACATTTTCTTCCCAATAACATTCTAACAAGACTTTTTAAAGAGTTAAAATAAATTAGAATGACTATCAATAATATTTAAATTATATATGTAAGGATTATATTATGCATTTTAATGTGTATTTTTTAAGTATATCCATACATATGTATATGGTTACAAGCTAATGAGGATAAAGATAGAATCCCATTCCACATGTTAATACCAACAAGAATAAAATTTATAAAAAGAGAAAAATCCACCGACTTTGTAAATTGTGAGAGTTCGAGTCATTCAATGAGATTATTCTTATTAATCAAACCTATAGAGCAACAAAATTAACTTCCAACAAGAAGATTACAATGTTTTAAAATAGATAAATATAATTTTTATATATTAAAAAAAGGGGGGAAACATTGTTAGTGTTGGCTTTGGACAGTTTTGTTTGTTTGGCGGGCTTGACAAAGGCTATTAGAGATTAGAAGACTTTTTAGGGTCAAGTACCAATTCTTTCATTAATGTAAGTAAGCCCATTGCTCTTATTTGTGGTTACAACAAGGTGTTACCACAAAAGTCTTCAAGAAGAACATTGAATTTAAAGAGTTCGGCCCAACTTCAATTCCTTCCTTTAAAAAGTCCATTTCCCTCACGTACACTTTGAGTGACAGCACTGATTAGACTGCTCTCTAGGATAGGATAAGAGAGTTCGTAATTTAAAGCAAATCCATGGCTTTATCTTAATTATCTTTACTGAAACTGACAACTCATGGGCCAGTATTTTGATTAAAAAAAATTGAAAGGTAACATGGATATGCAATGAACTCTCATTATCAACGCTGGCAATTTGTTGGTTAGCAAAAAAAAAAAAAAAAAAAAAAAAGTTGGCAATTTGTTAAGTATGGAACGTTTACTCGGTCTTCCTGTAGACTTTTCTACTTCAACTATTAATTGCCGTAGAAAACTTATCTCATTATTTGGTTGGCTTTCGGTGATGTCTCTTTCTAGAGGACTAATTGCCAAAGTTCCGTCACTTCTGTGCTCCAACTTGAGTTACAACCTACAAGCTCGCGTGAGTATTCAGTTTTGACTGGGTGGGACAAAATTTGAACACATGCAACTAAATGATGAAGAAGATTGAGAACGAAAGGAGGCCTAACGCGAAATCTTCAACGTTGGAGGCTTAAGGCGAAATCTCCAAATGGGATATTTATGTTATGATTTAAATAATATTTAATTATATTTTATATAATAATTTTTTTAAACCATTCTTTTTACTTTTTGATGTGATTTTTTTTTGTTGAGAAAATGCTAAAGTTATAACAAATTTCATTACAAACCGGTGTTTTAATGAATGTGATCAGTGACACGAGACTTGCAAAAAAGCTAGAGATATTATAAAATTTACAATATGAGAATTACAAAAATATATCACAAATCACAAAAGTTTATTAAAAAATGCATTCAATGGTTTGTAAAGTCCACTAATCATATTTATTGTTATATCAAATTATAAAAGTTATGCAAATCGCCACGCATCCTTGGCGCAGTGATTACTCTACAAGTATAAGTATTTGTGGGGTGTGTGGTGTGGGGTCCAAGTCACCAAAAGAGACATATATACACTTAAATTAAATTAGAGTATAATTTTTATCTTTATTAAAAAAATAAAAAAATAAAAGTAATGTAGTGAAATTTATAATATTTATAACATTTTTCTATTTAAATTACTTGTAATTATTAACACGTCTATTTGTAAGACAAATTTATATATCTATCTCTGGCATTACTTAATTCTTTGGGCCTTCTTAATAGTGAAAAAAAATGTAAACTAAATTTTTTTAATATCTTCCAAAAAAATTTATATATATATATATATATTTTTTTTTTTTGCCCCCCAAATTTGGGGCCTTCTCTAGTAGGGGGCTTAGGCAATGGCCTAATTGGCATAGGGCTATAGACCTATAGAGCTATTGTCATGTAGTATAAGCCGCGTTTACAAACGCGGCTATAAGAAACGCAACTATAGCCTATAGTTGCGTTTTTAGGGTCTATAGCCGTGTTTTAGAAACGTGGCTATAGCCCTCGTTTCTTGTAGTAATAGTTATTACATTGGGCTATCACAATTTTCAGTGCATAAATTTGGTTTTTAAGTCGACCACCTACAAAAGTAGACGATACTGCTACTCTAATGGTTGTTAGGTTATTCTATGGCTGAACTCTGAACTAGGGGTGTGCATGGATCGGGTTGGGTCGGGTTGAGGAGATTTTTTGACCCAACCCACCATGGTGGGTCAAAAATAATTCAACCTAACCCAACCCGTCACATAAATCCAACCCCACATGGGTCGGGTTGAACCCATGGGTTTGACAAATTATTATTATTATTATTATTATTATTATTAAATTGAGTAGAAAAAAAATATTAATATATTAAAAAAACCTAAAGATTAGTATCAATGTAACTCCTTAAAGGAAAACAACACTAATGACTAAACAACAATAGTAATTTATTAGGATTTGTGTGAACTAATTGGCTTTTATATAGGATAGGAAGAACTAGCTATTTAAAAAAATTTATTAATTATATAATATATTATATATATATTAAATTAGTATTAGTAGGAGGAACTGAGAAAATGCTGTTCTACAGCTGTTTTTTTTTTTAAAATTATTAAATAATATATATATATATATATATATAAGTGCCCTACAATTGATTTAAAAAAATTATTAAATATAAAATATATTTTAAATATATATTAAATATGGGTGGGTCGGGTTGGGTTTGGCAGGTTTATAATTTTATGACCCAAACCCAACCCGACCCGCTATAAATTTTTTTTTTTTGTAACCCAACCCAACCCACCAAGCCTTAAAAACCGACCCAACCAGGTGGGTCGGGTCGGGTTGGGTCGGGTTTGGCGGGTTGGTGGGTTTTCTGCACACCCCTACTCTGAACCCTTTTAATGAAGTATCTATGGCCCCACCTCTACTTCTGACTCTCTTATTTATGAGAAATTATAAGGTTCACATGGTGGATAAGTGACATGGTGTACTATTCCACTAAAAGACTCATATCTGTTTAAAATTGCTGAGTTAGAAATTTTTTTTAACAGAAACTGATTACTGATTTAGCAATTTTAAATAAATAAGAGTCTTTTAATGGAATGGTGGACAAATGACATGGTCCACCAGATAACTGTATAACATTTAGATTCTTTAGACTCTGGCTCCTCAATCAATAAATACTGTGGTCGTACTTATATAGGCAAAGGTCTTCCTTGAACTAAACGCCCATACAATTTTTCTTAAAAAAGAAAAAGAAAAAGAAAAAGAAAAAGAAAAAAGGAAAGCATGTAAATTGGTAAACAAATTACTTTCTTTCCCCCTTAAAAGGATTAATCAAGAATAAATCTTTTGAGTGTTTTTCCAAATAATATATTTACAAAATTTTCGTAGAGTTTTCAAATTTTTTAAGAATATATAGGTAGAATTCAACTTAAGTATTAAAGTTTAATATGTTTTTCATAAAAAAAAAAAGAATCTAGCATTATTTATTTTTAAATGTGCTGATGCATATGCATATGATTATGAGCTAGTTATTATTTTATAATTAAAGATAATGTTATTTATCTATCTTACACAATTTCACTTTTATTGGGATTGCATATCTAAATATCTAATCCTGGAATGCAGTTGGATCAACTTTTTGCTGAAAGCTATATACAAAAAAAAAAAAGGTACAATTGTAGATTTGAAAAATGAAATTAAAAAAAAAAATTATACCATATAAACAAATCAACTAAACAGTTGAAAAAAAAAAAAATTCAAATTCACACTTATTTTTAGTTTTATAGAGAATTACTGCGGCTTTGCCTTAAGAATCTTGGGAAGATTTGAATGTTGGGACATTTACGGGGCCACTTAGTACAAAGACACCCAAGATATTTTGTCAATTTGAAGCCCAAGCTCTCCAACAAGAAACTACACCCTGTCCTCTTCGGCTCTATCTACCTCCCCCATATGGCCATATCCCATTCTCATATTCTTCTGATCATGATCACTTGGCTGGCTATGTCACTATTACATCTTCTTCACACCATTGGCAGCCACTATTTCCAGGGGTGTCGGCACTTGAAGGCCAGGGTGGTCACAGGACCACCTTGACCTGATTTTTATTTTTTATTTTTTTTTATATATAATAATCTAAAATTTTATATTTGTCTACCCTTCAAAAAAAAACTGGCACTACAAAACGCGGGGGCCTTGGGCCGCGTTTTTTATCCGCGGCCATAAAAAACGCGGCCCAAGGTGAGGCAAAAGCCCCGTTTTTAAAAATGTGGCCCAAGGCGAACCTTAAGGCCCCGTTTTATACGCGGGGCCATAGACAGGTTCTGAGGCCGCGTTTTTTTGAGATAAACACGCGGCCTAAGGACTTCCGCAGTTTAATTTTTCTTTAACTCCTTTTTTTTTTTTTTGTCTGCTTTTACTGTGGCCGCATTTTTAAAATGCGGCCCAAGGTTGAGCCTAATTTTTTTTATGCAAATAAAATTAAACTTTGCTCCATAATTTGTTTTACTTAACAATATATTGTGGCTTTCAAGAAAAAAGAAAAAGCTCAAAAAAAAATTTTGAACTAAAATCTGAAAAAAAATATTATAACATAGCAAGCCCAAAAAATTATAACATTGCTTGGTTGTGTACATTGAAAGCTTTTGACAATTTTCAAAATAAGTTTTTGTCATGTTATATTTAATATTAATCTCACATATAGCATTTATATGGCATATTTTTGTCGCATTTGTAGTTTCACATCCTTATATTATTATTTAGGAGAAATTACATTTTACTATCCTGAATTATGTCCCAGATTATACTTTGCACCCTAAACTATTTGTATGCACAGTTTGCACCCTAAACTATTGATAGGCCAAGAATGTATTAACCCCTTGTGATAAATTAACCAATTGACTAAATGCAGTGGAAATTAAATTAACACAGTGATTTGTTTATGAATAGGGAAAATCTATACAGCAAAAACCTCATCAGGTGATTTTAAGGTCACCACTCCCGAGAATCCACTATTATCAAAACAAGCGGTTACAAGTAAAGAAATTTTAGTACCTTATACCAACCTATAATTGAACCCTTACCCCAATATCCAATTGGACATGTTCTGTAGTGACAATCTCTCCTTTTCAATGCACGGCTCCCAGTACATGACTAATCAATAGATGCATGGATCCCAGTACGTGACTTAATCACCAACTTGAGAAAGATGTTGGCTGCAAAGTTCTTTAGTTCATCACACGATGAAGATCATGAAACTCCTTAGTCACAAAACCCTATGGTGTACAGACACAATAGCTTCTTCAAGAGAAAGATGAACTAGGGCAAATTCTGTCTACGGTCACAATTTGCATGAACAAAACTTTATTTCACACTTGCGCAACCTTTTATGGCCCTTAAAATAATCCTTATATATGTTTAGGGTTGTGAGAAAAGAAAGCCCAAACATATACTCATGGATTGGATGAAAATCAACTTTGAAAAATTGAATTCCATAAACCTCGACAGATAGGGTATCTATTGAGCTAGCTATAAAGCATCGGGCTTCAACAACTTTTTAAACCTCGATAGATACTAGTTGTCAAGCTTTAAAATCCAATACTTTTTCACCTGTTTCTTGAACAGATTTTCATGGCTTTAACACTTAACTTGAAACCTTGTGCCTTGAAATACTAAACACATCCTAAATCTACCAAATTACAAGTAAAATGCGTTTTGTTAAAGGATTAGCCAATTCTAAATTAACATATGTTCCTAACATCAAATCACATATGTCCTAACAACTATAACCTTTATTACACTTTGCACCCAAAGACATTAATTTTACCGTTAAGTTTGATGGAAATATGATGCATGTGACTTGCACATGTGTATTGCTTAAGTGGGACAAACATAAAAGATCCAAAAACCCATCTTCCCAATCAATTAAAAAAAAACTTTTTTTTCCATCTCTCTCATGTGTACATCCCCTCTCCCCAAATCAAAATCTCTGCAACCTTAAATCCCCAAAGCAAAATCATCTTTGGCACCACCATTGTTCCACCACCGCGATGAAATCCCTAAAACTATGTTCGTGTTCTTTATAAATCTTTATAATACGAGGTAGAATCAATGGAATCCATTGCAAAGTTGAAGATTGTTGTTGGTCACCATGCCATTAGAAGTGCTGGACATCATGGTGATACAGAGGTACTTACAAAATGGCTTGGTGGATGTGAAAAAGCCGAGTGGGATTCATATATGCAATTAAGATTTTAAAAAACCCAAAACATGTAGGTAATGTTCCATTTAAAATGAGATGCGTAAACCATTCAAGGACCAATTTCAATTTTCATGGCTACAACAAGCGCCAACCAGAATAGCAAGTGAACAAAGTATAGTTCCCCATAAAGGTCCAAATCCAAAATCCAATCCAATTACTCAACACAATTTAGAGATCTTGAGAAGACTGACCCAATTTTGTTCCCATCTCCTTGTGTAGACTACGGTCTAAATTTTTTTATATTCTTTATGAATCTATGGTGGTGTTGAGAGAGAGATGAAAAAAAAAAGTTTTTAATTGATTGGGGAGAGGGGGTTTTTGGTCTCATACGTTTGTTCCCTTATGTTTGTTCCATTTAAGCAAATTACATGCTTTATATTTCCTTCCAACTTAACGGTAAAACTAACGTTGGGTTGCAAAGTGTAACAAAGGTCATAGTTTAGATTGCCAATTGTGCATCCGAATTCTTTAGGGTGAAAAGTGTAATTTAGGGCATAGTTTAGGGTAGTAAAGTATAATTTTCTCTAATCTTCATATCCTTATATTAATTTTATGTATAAAACTCTATTATCAAAGTCGCAAAAAGTTTGAAACACTATATACCTTGGTTAAAATTCCATTCACTATCATTTTATGTTTTGATAAAATATAAATCTTAAACAATGTATTTTATGTTATACAGGTTAATTTTTCATTTTTATTAGCTATTTATTATCAATATCAATGATTTTAGTAATTTTTTATTATTAATCCATTAGATTCCACAAGTTAAAAATTTTTTTTAAGCTAACCAAGTCTCAATTACATTAGAAAATATATATGGATAAAGTTATTAACTTGTCAAAATGCATATGCTTGCTTTCAGCCATATTGATCCCGAATTTTTACTCTATAGCTACAAAAGGAGTTTCCATGGATTTGCAATGGAGCTAATTGAGCAAGAAGCTTAAAAAATGGCCGATGGGTGAACCTGATCCAAATTCCCACCCCCTCCTAAAAAAAAGGGATTCATAACAAACTGTTGTAATAATGAATATGTAGGAATGGATGGCATAGTGTCGGTGTTCCCTAACCAAAAGAAAGAGCTCCATACAACAAGGTCATGGGACTTTCTTGGCTTTCCGATTCTGAAGCAAGTGGATAGAAAAACAATTGAAAGCAATGTCATCATAGGAGTATTTGACTATGGAATTTGGCCAGTCTGATAGTTTTAATGACAAGGGATTTGGTCCACCACCTAGCAAATGGAAGGAAAAGTGCCAAGCCTCAACTAATTTCACCTGCAACAAGTATATCTTTAATATCCAACCAATGTGTTTTGTATAGATTCTATGAAACATGCACAATATTTAATTTTCACAATTTTTTTTTAATAATTAGTGACATGATTTATTGTAATTGATGCATAATAAAAATAGTTTCGATAATAAACTTACATGAAAATATTTAAATTACAAAAAATCATGTCAGTAGTTATATCAAAGGGACACAATTTAGTCAAAAAGTACAAATAACAAATGTGGTTACAATTAATGCAGCAAAATCATTGGAGCAAGATATTACCGTAGCGATAGAGTCTTTGAAAAAGAAGATATTCGATCTCCAAGAGATTCAGGTGGCCATGGGACACATGTTGCATCAATTTCAATAGCAGCTAGGAACTTAGTTAACATGGCAAGCGTACAAGGCCTTGGCTTGGGAACAGCACGAGGAGGGTTTCCATCAGCACGAATTGCTGTGTACAAAGTATGTTTTGGTGGCTGTTATGATGCTGACATTCTTGTAGCATTTGATGATGCCATTGCTGATGGGGTAGACATTATATCTGTATCACTTGGTGGATCTGCTAAGAGTTATTTTACAGATACAGTTGCCATTGGTGCCTTTCATGCCATGAGAAATGGAATATTGACATCAACTTCTATTGGTAATGGGGGTCCAGATTTGGGAAGCATCTCAAACTTCTCCCCGTGGTCTCTTTCTGTGGCTGTAAGCACCACAGACTGAAAGTTCTACACCAAGGTCCGATTTGGTAACAACAAGATCTATGAGGTAATTATTATGTCTAGTCCATGTGTTGGAATAAAAATCATTTATCCTACTCTTACTATTTCACTTTATCAATTATAGAATTCCATGCTTATTTATTTTCTATTAATTGTAAACTTAAAAAGTTATTTTCTAAGGACTATAAAATAAGATATGTAATAAATTGTGATTGGTGAAGTATATAGTAGAACATTCAGAGTGGTATCTTGGAATTCTTAATTTTTTATATTTTGTTCTTTGAAAAATAATGACAATAATAAAATGCTAATACATAAGGAATTATCCTATATTATACTCTATATTCTATTTTATACTTCATCAATTGTAGTTTGCCACACATTCTTCTTTTTTTCTCATAAAATAACAAAAAAAAAATTGGAGAAACAAAATAACAAAAATTTAAGATTGAAAAAATATATGCACACATTATATAGACTATAAAGTAATTGATAAAATATAAAGTGAAACAGTACTTTGTCACTCTATGTGAGATATAGTGTTATATTCAATTTTAAAGTGCTGAGCTAACCATTTCCTTATTCCTTAATTGTGTCAAATTGCACGTGTAAAGCCTATGGCATAAAATTAAAACTGCAAACTAATTTGAATAATTTCTTTTCTTCATATGTAGGGAATTTCAATTAATACATTTGATCTCAAGAATAAAACGTATCCAATAATCTATGGGGGAGATGCACCAAACAAGAAAGCAAATGTCGATTCATCCATTTCCAAGTAACTGAAAAATAATAAGAAAGTTCAAATAATCTTTAACTATTTTTTGATGTACATATAGACAAAAGGAACATGTTTAACCATTTGAAAAGCTGTGCATACACAAATCTATGAAACTAGCAAGTGAAATAACTTCAAAAGAGCACTATCAATTGACACTTTTTTATATTTTCAATAAAAATATACAGAGTTCAAATCCCAAATGGTAGTTAAAAAAATGGAACTTACTGTATAAATGTAGGTATTGCGACTATGATACGTTAGACAAAAAATTGGTGAAAGGTAAAATTGTACTTTGTGATGTTGAGAATGAAGGGATTGGGCAACTCTCAGCCTGTGCAGTAGGTACTGTGATGCAAGGCCGACGCCCCAGTTCTGCTTCTTTCGCGTTCCCCTTGCCTGCAACTTACGTTAGTTTGGAGGATGGTGGCAACATTTACTCCTACATAAATTCGACAAGGTATATATATTAAGCTAAAACACCTTTGACAATTAAGGACTTCACAACTCACAACACATACTAATCCTAATGAAGATGCACAATTTTACAGAAGCCCAACTGCGACTATCCTTAAGACTAATGAACGTAAAGATCCATATGCTCCTTACGTAGCTGAATTCTCATCTAGAGGTCCAAGTCCAGCTGCACATAACATTCTCAAGGTAATTTCTAATGATCACTTTTTTTTTTTTTTCTTTTTCTTTTAAACATTTGAACCCTTGTATTATTTGAGTAATTCTAGGGACACAAAATTTTAACATATAAATATTTGACAATGGTTGATATGACTCTTTGAGTATGAAATAACATTACTTTCATCGGGATTCATCATTGATATCATTTTTATTATGCATCAATCACAACTAAGCATGTCAATTATTGATATTATTCTTCTTATTGAAACCTATAGTTATCAAATATGCTCTTATGACTACTGATAATAGTTATATTTAGTTCCTAATCTTAGTAATTTAAGGCCAAACTAATTAGTCTGTTCCAAACTTAAGTGCATATATAAGTGATTGTCTTTTGTCTTTAAAATTTAAAGTGATCTCCTTTTATCCCTAACATGTCTAATGGAATGATGATGTGTTAGTTTTTAGTTTGGTCACGTCATCATTTCATTAGAAAGATTTGACGGTTATTGAAGAACAAAAAATATTACTCTAAGTGTGTTAGGAATTAAAAGTGATAGCTTTAAACTTTAGGAACTAAAATAGTTGATAAATTAAAGTTTAAGAATCAATATTGTATTTTATCCTCATTTTTTTTAAACCATAACCATGACCAATTTGGTGTATTACTTGTAGCTGTTCCCATGAGTCCTAAAGAGAGTTGTGGAGCTCAATTTGCATATGGTGCAAGCAATATTAATCCACATAAGAGTGCAAATCCTGGTTTAATATATGATATTGATGCACTTGACTACATAGCTTTTTTGTGTGGACAAGGATATAATACGAAGTTGTTACAAGCTATTATCGGAGACAGTAGTAGTTGTCCCAAAGGTACTGATGGAAAAGTTTTTGATCTAAACTATCCTTCTTTTGCTCTATCCACACCATCCTCAAATTCTATAAGTCATGTTTTCAATCGAACAATCACCAATGTTGGAACATCAACATCTACATACAAAGCTAAAGTGAGTGCCCCACTTGGACTTAGTATCAAAGTGAACCCTAGTGTTCTATCATTTACATGTCTCAAACAAAAGCTATCGTTTACACTTACTATTGAGGGAACATTAGATAGACAAATAGTCTCTGCTTCTTTAATTTGGGATGATGGTACATTTCAAGTGAGGAGCCCCATTGTCGCATTTTGACATTCTATATATGGAGCATGTATTACCAATATTAAGCAAGCAAAAGCTTTGGTTTCAAAAATAAAATTAATAATAAAGCAAAAGATTTGAAGTAGTATGCTCATAAAGAAGGATGACTATGGGGATGAAATTACACCACAAAAAATGGTTGTAAACCTTTGCTGCTTGATTGTAATTAACTATAGTGCCCCTATTAAAGATTGTCTTTCTGATATGTAATCAGGGTCAATTTGATATAGTTTGAGACCTAAGATAATGATGTATTAATCTTATTTCTCAACAAAAAAAAGAAAAAAGAAAAGAAGAAGAAGAAGATATATACGTTCACAACATATTCAAAACAAAGACGAATCATCAAATAAAATATATAACTTGATTAATTTTATATAAAGAACCAAATACCTTGGTTTATGTATAAAATTTAACAAAAAAGAGATATAGTTTTAGTTTTTATTTTGTAAAATGAGTTTTGATTTACCTTGAAAAAACTGATACATGATGAAAGAAGAAAATTGAAATCTAATTTTCAAATATGATTTTAGTTTGAGACCTAAGATAATGGTGTATTAATCTTATTTCTCAACAAAAAAAGAAAAAGGAAAAAAAGAAGAAGAAGATATATACGTTCACAACATATTCAAAACAAAGACGAATCATCAAATAAAATATATAACTTGATTAATTTTATATAAAGAACCAAATACCTTGGTTTATGTATAAAATTTAACAAAAAAGAGATATAGTTTTAGTTTTTATTTTGTAAAATGAGTTTTGATTTACCTTGAAAAAACTGATACATGATGAAAGAAGAAAATTGAAATCTAATTTTCAAATATGATTTTAGTTTGAGAGAGAGAGAGAGATTATTTGTTAGGGGACCATATAAGATATTAGATGACTAATATTGACAACTATTATGTGTGGGATAGACACTATTATTAATGCTAATTAATTGACAGGTAAACATGGATATGGGATGAATTCTCATTTGCAAGTCTTATCAACAATGGAAATTTGTTAAGTATGGTACGTTTACTCTGTCTTTACCTAGACTTTACTGCTTCAAGTCTTCCAATATCTCCTTCACAGAAGAAAAAAAAAAAAAGGGTCTTCCAATATATACTTAGACTCTTTTGGATATACACCACTGTTAGTTTCTTTAAAACCTTCGTCCCTCTCCCTTGTGTATGTGTGTTACTTAGTATTCTAAAAAAAAAAAAAAAAAAACTACATGCCTTAAAATATACTTATCTAATTTTTGGTTAGCTGGCGGTGATGTCACTTTTTGGAGGATATAATTGTAGATATATTTTTTTAGTAGTATCTATTACACAAACCCTTAATACACAAATTTTTACAAAACTAGAAAAAGCAACTGTGTGTAAATTTTTATTTTCTGATATATTGATAATTTCTTATGAGAAATGTTTAGTACTTTTCTTATGTATAGTGATATTGAAGCCTTAAATTAAGAGGACCTATGTTCATGTTACGTGTTGTAATATAAAATTTAATTTTGTTTAAGATATATAGTGGGGAGTAAATTAGGAGGAGGAGATAGAGGGAGGGAGGGAGAGGTGGGGTTCAAACTATAGACATAGGACACTAAAAAAAATATTACTATTGGGATCTCAATCGTTAATACTACAACTCTAATTGTGTACTTGTTTGAAGGTGAAATAAGGTGGATGGAAAACATTGGAGAGAAAATAAGAAGAAAATCTTTTTTGGAGCGTGTTTGATTGGATAGAGAAGAAGGAAAATAAATGGTCAGGCCGAAGTGTTTTCTTCCCGAGCCCACCAAAAAGTTTTTTCTCCAAAATGGAGAGAAAATTAAGTGGGAATAAATTTTTTCTTGATTGACAAAAATGCCCATATATATATGCACATGAGCTTCTTCATGTTGCCTTTATTTTTTTTTCTTCTCCCTAGTAGTATTGTTGCCTTGTTGCTTTTTATTATTATTATTTTTTTTGGGCAACATTGTCTCCTTCTTTTTCTTTTTTCTAGGGTCTGGGCGTGATACTTGTTTGTTTGTTTGTGTTTTGTTTTGTTTTGTTTTTTTGTTTTTACTTTATTTATTTATTTTTTTAACTAGACGTGATTATTTGTCACTTTTTAGTTTTACTTGGGCATCATTTTTTAACAAGGATATATGAGTAAATTTATTCAAACTCAATTTTTCTATCCATCCACTTTTCCACTCCCAACCAAATAAATAGGAGAGAAAATAAAATCTTTTCTATTCTCTTACTTTTCCACTCCTCTAGTCAAATGGACCCTAAGAATTTGAGAAGAAAAAATAGAGAGAGAAAAAAGGAAAGGGGGGCGGGGGGGGGGGGGGGAAGAGAAAGGGGGGGTGGGGGAGTTTCTCCCTGTGCCCACTATTTAAGAGGAAATAGTTTTCTCCCTAAGTTGGGGAGAAAACTAGGGAGAAAAGTGGAGAGAGAATGGATTTGATGGGGAATTACCCAATTTCCCTTCCCCTTATTTAACATTGCTATTCTTTTTCTATTTTTTTACTTCCACTTTCTTCTTCTTTTTGCTTTTTCCGGTATGTTATTGTGCCACGTTGGTTGGCTTGTTTTGCTTCCTTTCCTCTTCTTTTTTTTTTTTTTTTTTTTTTAAATGACAATTTATTATCTATATATACATATAAAACCGAAGCTTTTGAAACTCCCACAAATTTCCACATCAGCACAATATTAAAAAAAAAAAAAAAAAAAACATAATAAAAGTATTCTAAAACCCGATGCTCTGCCTTTCACCTTTCACGATGCTCTGCCATCTCTTCCCTTCCTTTCTCTACCAGCTTCTCCTCGATCAGACCCATGGCAAACCAACAGCAAAGCATCGCATCGCATCTAAAGACCACAGATTCCTCAATGAAAACCCACTATACCCACAAAATAAAAGTTTTCTAAAACCCGATGCTCTGCCTTTCCCTTTCATGATGCTTTGCCAGCTCTTCCTTGCCTTCCTCTACCAGCTCAAAGCACCTTATGCTATGAGCCTGTGAATTAGTATTTTACAAGCTCATAGCACCTTATCATTATTGTTGAAGCCTCAACCACCATGAGATCTGTCAAAACGTTGAGATGAATGGTTCTGCAAAATCTTTTGAAAAAAAGAAAAGAAAAAAGAAAAGAGCATGATGACGATGCAATATGTAAGAAAAATCTTGCATTTTTATTGTTTCTGTGACTGAAACTAATTTGTGAGGAAGAGAATAGATGGAGGGAGAGAAAGAGATTTGTGAGGATGAGAATAAAGAATATAACATTTGATCGTGTAGCCATTGGGAAAGAAAAGTCAAGGTATTGGGAAAGTAAAAATAATTTAAATGTGTGGATGAGAACAATTTAAGATAAGAGAAAAAAAATATAACAAAAAAAATAAAGATGAGAGAATTAAAAACACGGATTGGACTTATGAAATTACCCAAGTAATTTCCCACCCATTTCTCAAAAAAAAAAAAAGGGTAATTTCCCACCCTCATCCTTATGTCACTTTCTCTTCTGCTGTACTTATTGTTTGATTTTCTTTTTATGGGCTCATTTATTGATTTTTTTAAAATTATAAAATAGGTTAAGTGATATTAGATTATTTACATTATTCCCTTTACATTTTAATAACTTATAATACTGCTATTCCAGGTTTATTAAAAATTTCTTCAATCTTTTTATATTAGATTATTTACATTATTTTCTTTATATTTTAATAATTTATAATACTGCTATTCCAGGTTTGTTAACAATTTCTTTAATCTTTTTTAAAAAATATTGTTCCTATTGAGTATGATTTTTGGGTATTGGGAATAATTATATACTCCATCCGTCCTACTTTGTTTGTCCTGTTTGAAAAGTCAAATTTTTTAAGGGAACATCATTTATTGTCTTGTCTACCTTTTAAAAATGTACAAATTTTCAAAACTACCCTTAAATAAATTTATCAAAAAATTGAATTAATAAATTAATAGGGGTATAATAGGAACATTAGTAAATTAATGACTTTTATTTTTAGAAACAGGACAATATTTTGGGACATCTCAAAATGGAATAGAGGACAAATAAAGTGGGACGGAGGGAGTATTAATGTTGTCTTTTTTAGCATAAATTTTAGGTATAACAAATTATTACTGATATCAAAGAAATACCAAATTATTATTGGTGTTGGACTTATCATTGGTACTAGAATTTTTTTCCCTTTTCAATTGTAACTTTTATTTTCAAGTGGTTATAAATTTAAGCAAAAGTGAAAATTTAAAACTTTTGTTTTATTCTTCCGTGCATCGCACAGGTTAGCGACTAGTTATTATTATTATTATTATTATTGTTAGTCTCCAACAAGAAACTATACGAACCCCGTCCTCTAAGGCTCTATATATCTACCTCCTCCCCCTATCCCAGACTCATCTTCTTCTCACTTGGTCGGCTATGCCACTACATAGTCCCATCATTGGCAGCCACTATAAATCAAGTTAAAACTTTTAGTATTCCTTAAATGCTTGACTTTTAAATACTTGGAGGAGTTATGACTATACTTGACCTCTATGAATCATAATACACGAGCATCAATGGTATTTTGAAAGGGCTGGAGTTTCAGTTGAGCTGAAACCTTTTGTGCAGGTAATATTTATAACAGGCCAGCCAGATTTATAGCTACCTGACCTGACCCTCCAATGGCAGGCAAAACCACCAGTCTTTTAATGCTTCTCCTTCTCAGCTTCGCCTCCACTCTGCTTATTGGTCATTCAACTTCTCAGAATGATCGAAAGGTAAATTATGCTTTTCCACTTAATTTACAGTTGCATTAATTAGGGACGAAGCCAAAATTTCGATTGAGGGGAGAATATGAATAAAAAAATTCATAAAAGTTCAAAATAATTAACACTCATTCAATATTAGCAATTTATAAACAAACTGAAAAACACAAAATGATTGTTTTTTAGGGTCTGTTTGGGATCCGCTTATTTTGCTGAAACTGAAAACTTTTTGCTGAAAGTACTGTAAATAAAGGTAAAAGTTAGTTGAAATAGTTGTAGACAGGGGTGGAGCTACATTGCTCCTTGGCCCCCCCAATTTTTTTTTTTCCTCCTACAACTATACTAGTAATATGATATAGCCCTCCCAAAAAATTAGAACCGGCCCCCCCAATTATTTCTAAGATTTCTAGTTAGTCCAATGGATTTTTAGTTGGCCTCCTCAATTGTTCAAAACTTTATTATTATCTGTCCAACTCAATTATTCCTAAGATTTATAGTTAGTTCAAAAGATAATGACTAATAGTTGATATTCTCCATTGTCCAAAAAATTTATAATTAATCCAATGGATAATAACTCACTCTCTATTCAGCAAAAAAAAAAAAAAAAAAAAAAAAAAAAAAAAAAAACTACTCACTCTCTAGCATCATTGACAACCCATTTCCCAATAGAATTTCAAAAATTTTTTTTTTCATCTTTAGGTACCTAACGAAGCTTGGTTGTATCTACTAGTGCCAACCCATTGCCTCATTTTCTTTCTTCTCAACACAAAAACTCCTATCTCAACCAAAATTATTAATCCATTTTTTTTCCTGGTGCAACATCATCTTCTTGACTCTTTAAAGAAGTGAATATGCAAGTGCATTTTCTTTTCTCTCTCTTTTATCAATCATCATTGTTATTTTACCATTAGTATTATCTTTGTTTCTTTCTTTTGCCACTATGTGTGTGTTGATATGCATAAGGGTGTTTAAGATTTTTTTGTTCACATTTTTGTATTGCTATCTTGATTCCATTAAAGATTGTTAGGCATGATTTTGATGTGAACTATTCTTTTATTGGATTTTTTTTTTTTGTATTTTTCTATAATAAAGTATATAATTTTTGTATGTTCATTAATATTTAAGAATATAACAATATATCAAAGTTAATAATTTTGTATTCAATATGAACTATGATTAATATATCAATACTACAATTCGGCCCCCCTAAGTAAAATTTTCTGGCTACGCCCCTAGTTGTAGATAAAGGTAAAAGTTAATTGAAATAGTACAGTGAGATCCATAAATAGTACTAAAAAGTGCAGTGAGACTTATAAATAGTAGTAAAAATAAGCTTAATAGTAAAATAAGTTGTCAAACTTCTTCATGCCAAACGCACACTACAATACATGTGTTGTTACTCAGATTAATTATGGTTGCTACTTGCTAGGTAAAGAAAAAAAAAAAAAATACAAGAAAACAAAAAATCCAAAGTCAATTGTTGCTATAATTAAGATTGTTGTTAATATTAGTTATTATTGCTAAGTTAATTATTTATGTCTAGAAATGTTCTTTGTCTCTTTAATATAAAGATGTCAAACTAAAAACAAGTGCTCAACTATCTTTATTAAAGTTTCTCAAAAAAAAAAAAAAAATATATATATATATATATATATCTTTATTAAATATTTAGTAAGTCAGCAACCTTTAGAAGCGGAAAATCTTTAAACATAAAAAAAATAAATAAATAAAAAAAGAAGAAGAATAAGAAGAAGACAAAAAATTGCACAATCGTTGATTAGACTAATTATTATTGGTAGTTAAAAAAGTGATATTAGTGATAAATCCATATGAGAACTACGAAAAGTTTGTTAACTCAACTTTTGTAAAAAAATATTGTTAAATTTTTTATGTATGTTGCATTGCTATTAAATAAAGGAAATCAAATCTGAATGCTCAACCAACTTTAATCAAATATTTGCTTTTTAGATAAACTTATTGACAAAAAGGGAAAATCTATAAACACAAAAAATTGCACAATTGTTAATGAGACTAGTTGTTAATGGTAGTTAAAAAAGTGATGTTAGTGATAAACCAATATGAGAACTACAGAAAGTTTGCCAACTCAACTTTTGTGAAAAAATGTTGTTAAATTTTTTATGTATGTTGCATTGCTATTAAATAAAGGAAATCAAATCTGAATGCTCAACCAACTTTAATCAAATATTTGCTTTTTAGATAAACTTATTATAATATTTTAGCCTCTACTTTAGTTACATTATTAACTTTCTAAAGTGATTGGACCAGCTTTAATTTTGGGCATTTATTTTTCTTCTTTAAAAAATAAAAAATTAAATAAATTGGGGAGTGAGATTTTGGCTATATGAATATGATGGGTTTAGTAAATTTTTGGTAAATGTTTGGGCTTTCATATGCCAATCGTTTAACTTTAGTTGTTGGATTGTTATTTGGGCTTTTTTTTTAAGGAGGCCGATGATGTTGTTAGGTTGTTTGGGGGGCCGAGTTTATTGGGCTAAATTCTAAAATAGGTACTGTGTTAAGAGGCCGATGATGTTGTTAGGTTGTTTGGGGGGCCAAGTTTATTGGGCTAAATTCTAAAATAGGTACTGTGTTAAGGAGATTTTTGAAAAGTTATGGCGGGGGCCATGGCCCCTTTGGTCTCCCCACCCAAATCCCTTACCTCTATCCCTGCCAGCAATTGCCGTATGGTATGTAGTATTTGATTTTTTCTTCCCCCTTTAATTTTAAACTTTGGATACTTCTTAAAGGGGAAAAAATTATGTGGCAAACTGTGATTAGTAAAGAATAAAGTGAAACACTCATAAAGGAAAACTTTTAAGCACAACTTAAACTGACTTTATTTTCTTGATATGATATAATATTATGCATACAGGCTTATATTGTGTATATGGGCAACAAGAGGAATGAGGTTTCCACAGCATCCCTTTACACAAGCATGCTACAAGATGTCATCGGCAGGTTATAAAAGTAGTATAATGGCACCACCATAAACTCGCTATATGAATGTTATTTATTTATTTATTTTTTGGTTATAACAAGTTTTTGACATTTTTCACGATAAGTTTTTGTCATGTTATATTTAGTGGGAAAATAAAAAGTGGAGTCTCACATGTTGTATTTTATATCTATGTCACTTGTTTTTTTAGAATCTTATATCATGATTAAATGTAATATAATAAACATTGTTTTTTACATATTATTATAATATTAAGGTTATGTGATTCAATATAAATGTTATACATTCAATATATATTTGTGGTTCTACCTTAAAATTATTAATATTATATATTATATATAAAACTTTATTACCAAAGTCTCAAAAAGTTTGAAACACTACCCTGGTTAAAATTCCATTTTACATTTTCATTTTATGTTTTGATAAAATATTAAACTTAAACAATGTACTTTATGTAATATGTGTTAATTTTTCCATTTTGTATTTTTATTAGCTATTATTTTATTATCAATTTCAATGATTTTAGCAATTTTGTAATTTATATAAATATGATTTTTTTTTTTAATTTATCCATTAGATTCAAAAAAGTTAGAAAAAAAAAAAGTTAACAAGATCTCAATTACATAAAAAAAAAAATGGTTATAGTTATCAGGCAATGAAATGCTTCTAGGTCCTAACCTGTCAAAATGCATATGCCTACTTTCAGCCATATTGGTCCAGAATCTTTACTCTATAGCTACAAAAGGAGTTTCCATGGATTTGCAGTGGAGCTAACTGAGCAAGAAGCTCAAAAAATGGCTGGTGGGTGAACCTAATCACAATTCTTCCTCCCAGCCCCACCCCAAAAAAAAAAAAAAAAAAATCTTGAATTCATAACAAAATGATGTAACAATGAATATGTAGGAATGGATGGGGTAGTGTCGGTGTTCCCTAACAAAAAAAAAGAGCTCCATACAACAAGGTCATGGGACTTCCTTGGCCTTCCTAAGCAAGTCGATAGACCAACAACTGAGAGCGACGTCATTATAGGAGTATTCGACACTGGAATTTGGCCGGAGTCTGATAGCTTTAATGACAAAGGATTTGGTCCACCACCTATCAAATGGAAGGGCAAATGCCAAGCCTCAACCGATTTCACTTGCAACAAGTATATCTTTAACATCCATCTATTGTGTTTTGTATTCTATTTTATAAATTACTAACATGACTAATTGTAATTAGTGAACAATAAAATTGATGTCAATCGTAGAGCAAGTAAAAGTAATATTGTTCCAATCACAAAAAGCCATGTTATCAACTAGGGAAAAAGTTTGTGAAAAACGTTGTGTCAAGCACATAAATTTAGAGTAAAAAGTACAACTAACAAATGTGGTTACAATTAATGCAGTAAAATCATTGGAGCAAAATATTACCGTAGCGATCGAGATTTTCAAAAAGAAGATTTTCGATCTCCCAGAGATTCAGAAGGCCATGGAACACATGTTGCATCAATAGCAGCTGGGAACTTAGTGAGCAAGGCCAGCGTAAAAGGCATTGGTTTGGGAACAGCACGAGGAGGGCTTCCATCAGCACGTATTGCTGTGTACAAAGTATGTTGGTATCTTGGCTGTGATGATGCTGATATTCTTGCAGCATTCGATGATGCCATTGCTGATGGGGTTGACATAATATCTATTTCAATTGGTGGATCTTCTGACAACTATTTTATAGATACAATTGCCATTGGTGCCTTTCATGCTATGAGAAATGGAATATTGACATCAACTTCTGCTGGTAACCGGGGTCCAAATCTAGCAACACTCTCAAGCTTCGCCCCATGGTCTCTTTCTGTGGCTGCAAGCACCATAGACCGAAAGTTCTACACCAAGGTCCGATTAGGTAACAACAAGTTCTATGAGGTAATTAATATGCCCTTGTTTTGGAACATAAATCAGTTATTCTACTTCAACTGTTTCACTTTATCAATTGTACATAGTATGTCATGCCTACCCTCCCATTGTAAACTTTTGTTATTTTCTAAGGATAAAAAAAAAAGTACATATGTAATAAACTACTATCGGTGAAGTATAGAATCTAACACTCATAGTGGAATTTAGGATTTTTTTTAATAATAATATTAATAATAATTATTATTATTATTATTGACCTATAAGATAAGATTCTATGTAATTTTTTTTTTTCTGAAAAATAATAACATTAGTAAATGCTAATACATTAGGAAAAATTCTTATATCCCACTCTTGGTGTTTTATTTTATACTTCACCAATTGTAGTCTACCACACATTCCTATTTTTTCCTCATAAAATAACAATAAATTAAGATATAAAAAATATAGGTACATGATATAATGTAATTGATGAAACATAAGGTAAAACACTCTCAGTCACTCAATGTGAGATATGGAGTTTCATTTTATTTGAAAGTGCTGAGCGAACCATTTCCTTAAAAGTGTCGAATTGCATGCGTAAAGTCTATGGTATAAAAATAAAACTGCAAACTAATTTGAAGAATTTCTTTACTTCATGTGTAGGGCATTTCAATTAATACATTTGACCTCAAAAATGAATCGTATCCAATAATTTATGGTGGAGATGCACCAAACAAGACAGGAGAGTATGATTCATCCAGGTCCAGGTAATTGAAAAAAAAAGGGAAATTTAAATAAGCCTCAACTTTTTTGATATATACATATACAAAATGAAAAATTCTAGTGCCACAAAAAATTATACAACTTCTTTGTTACAATTGTAATGTGACAAAGCATGACGGGTGAAGAAAAAATTGTAGGTCTATTTATAAGTGATAGTTAATCATTCCCAATCTGCCACGTTAGAATTGTAGCAAAAAAGTTATGAAATAGTTTGTGGTCTTAGAACTACTCACAAACAAAAGGAGAAAAATTTAAACCATTTGTCAGTCGAGTGTACATAAATTTGTTAAACTAGCAGGTAAAATATTCCTTGTGCTTCAAAAAAGTGGTACCAATTATCAGGAACCTTATAACTCAATTGAAATTTTTTAGCATTTTTAATAAAAATATTTAGGATTAAAATTCATCCACTTAACTATCGAATTATATATATATATATATATATATATATATATATATATATATATATATAAAGGAACTTATTGGAAAAATGCAGGTATTGCTACGAAGATTCCTTGGACAAAAAGTTGGTGAAAGGTAAAATTGTACTTTGTGATGTTGAGAATTATGGGGTTGGGCAACTCTTAGCTGGTGCAGTTGGTACTGTGATGCAAGGTCGACGCCCCAGTTCTGGGGCTTTTGCGTTTCCCTTGCCTGCAGCTTACCTTAGCTTGGAGGATGGTGGGGATATTTACTTGTACATAAATTCGACAAGGTATTAATTTAAAATACCTTAGACAATTAAGGACTTCACAACTCACAGAACATACTAATTCTAATAAAGATGCACAATTTTACAGGAGCCCAACTGCGACTATTTTTAAGACTGATGACCGAAAAGATCCATTTGCGCCTTACATAGCTGAATTCTCATCCAGAGGTCCAAACCCAGCTGCACACAACATTCTCAAGGTAACTTTCTAGTATTCAGTAATCACTTTTATTATGCATCAATCTCAAACGACTATGTCAATAGTGGTGAATAAAGTTGTAAAATATGTTACGCTCCTAGAATTATTGGTATTATTCTTCTTATTGAAATCTATTTTATGTTGTTTTAGCCTGATTTAGCTGCTCCTGGAGTAGACATTCTAGCTGCATGGTCACCAATTTCTTCAATTTCTCCAATTTCCCCAATTTCTAATGTCAATTTTGATAAGAGGGCATTGTCATATAATATAATCTCGGGGACATCAATGTCTTGCCCTCATGGTTCAGGGGCGGCTGCATACATCAAATCTTTCCACCCCACTTGGTCACCTGCGGCTATCAAATCTGCTCTTATGACTACTGGTAATAGCTATATTCAATTCCTAATCTTGGTCATTTTAAAGCCAAACTAATTAGTTTGTTCTTTAAGTTTAAAATGATTGTTTTAAATCCCTGACAAAAGTGTCTCTTTTGTCTCTAAAGCTTTAAGTGATCATCTTTTGTTCCTAACATGTCCAACGGAATGATGATGTGCTAGTTTTTAGTTTAGTCACGTCATCATTTTATTAGGGAGATTTGACAGTTGTTGAATAAAAAAAAAAAGATTACTTTAAGTTTGTTAGGAATTAAAAGATATAACTTTAAACTTTAGGAACTAATATAGTTGGTAAATTAAAATTTAGGAATCAATATTGTATTTTATCCTCATTTTAATATAAACCATAACCACAACCAATTTGGTGAATTACTTACAGCTGTCCCCATGAGTCTTGAAGAGAGCTCTGGAGCTGAATTTGCATATGGTGCAGGCAATATTAATCCACATAAGAGTGCAAATCCTGGTTTAATATATGATATTGATGCACTTGACTACATAGCTTTTTTGTGTGGACAAGGATATAGTACAAAGTTATTACAAGCTATTACCGGAGACAATAGTAGTTGTCCCAAAGGTACTGATGGAAAAGTTTTTGATCTAAACTATCCTTCTTTTGCTCTATCCACACCATCTTCAAATTCTATAAGTCATGTTTTCAATCGGACGGTCACCAATGTTGGAACATCAACATCTACATACAAAGCTAAAGTGAGTGCCCCAACTGGACTTAGTATCAAAGTGAACCCTAGTGTTCTATCATTTACATCACTCAAACAAAAGCTATCGTTTGTCCTTACGATTAAAGGAACAATAGATAGACAAATAGTCTCGGCTTCTTTAATTTGGGATGATGGCACATTTCAAGTGAGAAGCCCCATTGTTGTGTATGAAGCATTTTGACATTCTATATATGGAACTTGTATTACTGATATTAAGCGAGCAAAAGCTTTGGTTTCAAAAATAATATTAATAATAAAGCAAAAGCTTTGAAGTATTATGCTCATATAAAGAAGGACGATAGTGGCAATGAAATTACACCACGAAAAATGAATGTAAACATTTGCTGCTTGATTGTAATTAAATGCAGTGCCCCTATTAAAGATTATGTCTTTTTGATGTGTAATCATGGTCAACTTGATACAATTTGAGACCTAAGATAATGGTATATTAATCTTATTTCTTAAAAAAAAAAAAAATGATACGTATGTTCATAACATTTTTATAATAAAGGCGAACCGTCAGATACAATATACAACTTGATTAATTTTATATAAAGAATCAAATATCTTGGTTTATTTATAATTTTTATTTTTATTTTGTAAAATGTGTGGGATAGATACTGTGGGGATAGATGAATTGTGTAGGAGTATTGAGCCGTGGGCCTTGCCCAAGGATATAAGGGAGCTCGAGGATGGTCAAATAGTAAGATAAGTATGTGGGTTAATGCGTCAAGGACAAGAACAAGTAATAACGAACAAATGGTGTCTCCCGAGAAGCCAAACTTCCTCGGGAAGCGTTGTGTTAGGTTGGAACCCGGTTGCCTAGAGAATACCATGCAAGAGGCAACCATAATTCTGAGGATAAGTTTCAGAGAAAGGAGTCAATAGTAAACTAAGAAATATTTGAGAAGAAGGCTGCTACCATCACATTAAATATTCTGTACCTATCCAACTAGTCGCATTTATGTGGAAATGATGTTTGAACAGTGATATTTTAGCTTACAACTACTCACAAAGTTTTCAGGAGGGTTCTAATGGGACAAGCATCCAGGAGATCACTTACATAATCAACAAGTGGAAGGCTGGGATCAAAAAGGGTAAGACTATATAAGGGAATGGTCTTCATGAAAAATGGGGCATGTAATCTAGGAGAGAAAAAAGAAAAGAAAAGAAAGGAGAGAACACATTATATTGAGATAAACTTGAGTGAATACAATAGCACTTCATCCTCAGACCTGATCGAGGAGTGTTATTCCCTTCAGATTGTGTTTTCTTATCTTCTTGGCATGAATCCAATCTATTGTAGCCCACGATTGATTTGCTAAGTCTTTCACCTGTAAAATTCATTCTCTTACAAATATATTGTGTTGGGCTTGTTGGGCCATAATTCATTTTTAGTGGGCTGAAGGTCTGACTCTAGTCCTTACAAATACTAATTAAAATCTCAGGTTGTTATGGTGTTGAGAGAGAGAGAGTTGCATCTCACCATTGCAATTCCTAACAACCAAGCCCTACTGCAAAACACCCAAGAAGCCCAACCTAATTCGCCCACTGATGAAGGGAACTTGAGAGAGAGAGACGGATGGGTTTAAAGACAAAAAAAATATATTATTATTTAAATAAACATTACCTTTAAAGACTGAATTAAATTGAAAAAAAAAAATGTTCACTGTAGTGACATTTGGAGAACAATTTTCTTTAAAACAAGCGTTAAACACACTTTTCTTTTGGTACCTACAATTTAGGAATGGCAATGGGCCAGGTTTTTGCATACTTGGACCTGACCTGCGAGCTCGCACTTGTGACCTAAACCCAACCCGATTATTAAACAGATTTTTTTTGCGGGGCCCAGACTCGCCCCGCGGGCACCGTTTAGCCCAACTAGATTTGGGCCCAAGTAGCGGCCCAAATCGTGGCCCAACCACCAAAAAAAAAAAGAAAAAAGAATTGAAGCCCATTAAATTTTTTTGCCTAGATTCAAGTCCATTCAAGCCATATAACGTGGCCCAAATGCCAAATTTGGGCCAAAATTTGGCATTTGGGCCACGTTATATGGCAGCCAAATCAATTCAAATCATAGGTTAATCATAAATCAATAAATCATCTATTAATTATAAATCTATAAATCAATAAATCATAGCTAATATCATAAATCAATAAATCACCTGTTAATTATACATCTATAAACCAATAAATCATAACTAAGATTATAAATCAATAAATCACCTAACTAAGATAACCATTTAATCATGAATCAACAAAATCATAGCTAAAATCGCCTGCTAAACATAAAAATAAAATAAATCTAACAAGTCTAAGAAATAAGTATCACAAGTCCAACAAATCCAAGAAATTAAAAAGCTACAAAATAAATCCCACAAGTTTAGAATAATTACAAACCAACAAATTAATCCAACAAGTCTAAGAAATTAAAAAGGCTACTAAATTAATACAAAATGTCTAATCCTCCACAATTGTGACACAACTCCCATCCTCTTCATTAGGCTCCCCATCATCAAGAATTGATTGAAGTGTACAATCTCCAAACTTAGTTGAAGAACCTATCACAACAATGAATTAAAAAATGGAATAAACTTCATCAAATTCTAACTAGCAAATATAAAAATATAATTTTGATTTTGATTTTATAAATACAAATTAGACAATTGCTGACTGTTGAACCTATTCTGAACACACACATTTCTTGATAAGTAGACTCAAGATAGGATAGTAATTTTGAAGATATGTAATTAAGAAGAGCCAGTCCAATACACATAGAAACTTATTACCCTTACTATATCTATTCGTTAATTTGTAAACCATTAAAAATAGAAACTTCCTCCCACGGGTTGCTTCTACATTTGCACTTTATGGATGGGTCCAAGCATGATAAACAGAAAAGTTTAATTTGTTTTTTTAATTGTTATTATTTTGAGAGAAGTAACAAGTTGAACTTTTAGGAAATGAGAAAAGTGGTCAATTGTTCCAAAAACCTTAACAAACATAGAAATAACAAATTAATTTTAATTGGTTTACATGCCATCATAAAGAAGAAGAGCACAACTATTTCCAAAAAATTAAGTTACAATGAACATAAACTGAAAATACATGTCTCAACATTATTATTGCAATAAACCTCCACACCCCTTTTTAAAAAAGAAATACTCTGCATATGGTTTCTCTCGCGGAACCATTATTTAATGTTAGGACATATGTGGATCATGTTAAGAACATATGTCATTTAAAATTGGCTAATCTTTTGACAAAATACACTTTACTTGTAATTAGGTAGATCTAGGATGTGTTTAATATTTCAAGGAACAAGAGTTCAAGTCCAAGTATTGAAGTCATGCAAATCTATCCAAGAATCAAGTGAAGAAGTGCTATTCTTTAAAGCTCAACAGATAGCTCGATAGATGTATTTATTGAGGTTTAAAAGATGAAGCTCGACAAATAAGCTCGACAGTTGTATTTATCGAGAATTACGAAAATTCGTTTTTCAGATCAAATTTCACACATATCCATTTGTATGTGTTTAGGTTTTCTTTTCTCACAACCCTAAACACATATAAGGATTATTTTGAGGGCCGTTATAAGGTTGTTGCACTTGTTGTTACATGCACATTGTGACCAGAGACAATTTGCCCTAATTCATCTTTCTCTTGAAGAAGCTGCTACATTTGTATGTCGTAGAGTTTTGTATCCAAGGAGCTTCTTGATCTTCATCGTGTGGATGAACTAAAGAACTTTGTAGTCAACATCCTTCTCAAGTTGGTGTGTTAGTCACGTACTTGGATCCGTGCATTGAAAAGGAGAGATTGTCACTACTAAACAAGTCCAATTGGGTATTAGGATAAGGGTTCAACTGTAGGTTGGTATAAGGTACTAAGATTTCTTTACTTGTAATTGCTTGTTTTGATAATAGTGGATTCTCAGGAGTGGTGACCTTAAATTCACCTAGTGGGGTTTTACCTCGGTGGTTTTCCCCATTCGTAAACAAATTACCTGTGTCAAATTTATTTTCCACTTCATTTAACTTAGTTAGTGATTTGTTTGTGCTACCACGTGTATTATATGTTAAATTGACTTAATTAATTCACTTCGCTAATTAATTGGTTAATTTATCACAAGAGGTCAATACATTTTTGGCCTATCATTTAACAAAACATAAAAACAGTACCAAAATAGTCCTCACACACACAAAAACTCAAATTCACATAAGAACAAAATCCAACCAAACACTCAACAAATTCAAGTATGTAACAAAAACAAACTACTCTCCAAATATGGTTGCTTCCCTATCACAGTTGCAACAAAATCATCAAGAAACCAAACTACATTGGCGATTTTAGATTGTAACCTTATTTGAGCTCATCCAAAAAACAAAAAAAACAAAAACATTTTATGAAATACTTAAGAAATCTATGGGTTTTCGTTGGTTTTTGGATTTATAAGGGAATGTGATAATGAAATACTTAAGAAAAAAAATTGAAGAGAAGTAGAGAATAGACCGGCGGTGACAGCTAGGGATGAGACCGGCGGTGCAGAGAGCTTGGACCAGCAGTGAGAGGCAGAGAGCTTGGGGCTTGGGTAGTGGTGCTTGAGAGTGAGTGAGACGGAGGCCGTCTGATTGTGTGAGCTATGAGATTGAGAGTGAGTGACAGAGTGAGGCGTGCTCTTGTGCGTGGCTGCGTGCTCTTGAGTGACTGAGTGCGTGGCCGCGTGCTCTTAAGTGACTGAGTGGTTACATATTTCTTCTCCCCTCATTTTGAGGTTATGTTGAGCAGGTAACAGGCTATTGAAACACTGTTTAGGTGTCATTCAGTTATTAATGCGGCATGTTTGATTGGTGCAGAGCATTTAATGTAGAGGAAACAATGGCTTCGTCAGGAAGCTTCCTCCAACTCTTGTTCAGATTGGTTACTACTACTTTTCTTAGCCAACATCCTTGATATGGCTCAACAGTTCTCCACCCTCCTCATTTTACTCATTCCTCGGAATTACTCCTTCAGACTATTTAAGCTAAAGTACTCCATATGAGTATTTAGTTGAGCCTTCCTAGACTCCAACTTAAGCCCAATATCCTTTAACTCACCTTTTTCAACTACTAACCAGAATATGGTAGCAAAATTAGGCACATAGAAACAATACCCAAAAAAAAAGAAGGAAAAATATTGAAACCCATATTCTTTTTTTAGTCACTTTACACACACAAAGGCCTAACTAAGACCATTAGGCAATATTTGGGCCAGATTCTATTAACCAAACAAAACAATATTTGGGCTAAAAAAGCCAGCCAAGTCTCTCTAGAAAGAATTGGAATCAGTGATAGATAATATATATATATATATATATATATATAGGTGGGTTCAAGTTACACCTGGTATAACTTGACAAGAGTAACACCCTTTTTACATCATAGATTTCTATTAGATCTAATGGCGATAGATCACTACTTCTCATACCATTAATATAGAGTCATTAATTCTAGATTTTAGATTTTAGAGGATATCTTAAGATTAATGACTCTGTCAAATTTTTTCATTTCTTTCTTCTTGAGTTCTTCTTTCTTTCTTTTGTTTTTGTTTTTTTCTTGTTTTTTGTTTTCGGATAAACACACCTATGAACTTGGATACTTTCATCAATATTTGGGTTTCAAAGAAATAAAACACTATCTTAGGTAGACATGGCAAAACGAGCGGGTCAGGTCGGGTTCGAGTTGGGGTCAATTGGGTTACGGGTCAAACGGGTCACAGGTCAAAAACGGGTCATTTTAAACGGGTTAAAAATGGGTTCAGGTCAATCGGGTTGCGGGTCGGGTCAGGTTGACCCGTATTTTTCACATGGATTTTTTTTTTTTTTTAAAATATAAAGAAAACAACATGTATTTGCCATTTGGAAAGTTATGCAACAAATTACTTGATGTAAAATGCATTATTTTGAATTCACCACTTATATTAAGAATGAACTCAATTAAACTCATTAATACTTTTTCAATAATTTTAATATTATAAAAATCCTAACATTAATACAAAGACAAGTAAAACAAATACACAAGTTTTATTTCTACACAATATCAACATTCCAAAATATAAAACAAAATTACAAATGACTTATTGGATAACCCATTTGATAAAGAATAAAAACATATAAGAAATTTACTATCTTCAAAATTAATTTTATAATCTATTATCAATTGTGGTTGGCACTCTATTTCAATTGAGATATACATTAAAGTTTGATTGCTTACTTATTTATATATGGTCTCTTTTATGAATATCATATCATTGTTAAGCAACACACACTAGGAAATATCATAATTTATTTTGAAAAGCCATTTATTTTGGACATAAATTGTTAAAAAAATAGGTCTAAGCATTCATAATTTATGCTAATTTGATACTTTGGCTTCACTATTTTCACACTTATGAATGTTTCTCACACATGTCTACAATTTTAAATTTATATTTTTAACTCTACTGTAATTAGATTATCTTGGCATGTACTTTACTATTTGATATTTAAAAATCTTTACTCATTACAGAATGCTCAACCATTTATCTTTCAATTAATTTACATACAGTTATGTAAATGTATCAATTGTTTCCTTAAAACTCACAACAAACAATTAAACCAATATTGTCTTAATTTTAATATTTTTTTTACCAAAAAATAAAAATAAAAAATGGTTCGGGTCGGGTCGCGGGTCGAGTCGGGTTGACCCGCAAAAATCGGGTTTGGATCGAGTATTTTTCGGGTCGGGTCAGAAAATTCTGACCCGTTTTGCCATGTCTAATCTTAGGATCAAATTTATCATTCTCTCCAAAATTAAAGGATCAGTGTTTATCCTCAATTTATATTAAACACAAACCACGATAACTAAAATTAAAGGATCAGATTTTACTTTTGTCCTATTAGTGCCAAAATTAATTATTAAAATTAAAAAAAAAAAAAAATCATGCCTCTTCCAAACTCCATGATTTCGTATTCGTATATAAAAATTAGTCATATATCAAATAACTTGATTCATTAAAAAAAATTCACCAAAAAACTGTTATAAAAAGAGAGTTTCATTAATTAAGAGGGTGACCATGAATTTCTGAGAAAAATCGCGTAAACCCATCACGTCTTGCAAAACAACACACACACACACACACACACACACACACACACACATATATATATATATATATATATATAGAAGTTCAAGATTCAACGCTGATGGCTATGCCCACAAATAATAATAGTATTTCCATTTAGCCAAGTTGAGGAAAACATAATCAAATAAGAAGCACAATGGGCTTATTTGGCATCCTACAAAAGATATAACTCGTAATAGTCAAACGATATATTATAAAAGAATAAGGTCATGCTAAAGAAGATCTGCAACTCAGAAAGTTAGGAATAGCGCTTGTGCAAGGTTAGGGATAAATTAATGAGAGAGAGAGAATAGAAAAAATAGTAATATAATATTCTTTGCCATTAATTTGGTTAGATAGTGTGGCAAGTAATAAATGTTTAATAATGACATGGACAATTGACCTTTCTAAACCGTTAGATCTAATAGAAATTCATGGTCTAAAAAATGGTGTAACTCTTGTGAAGTTATACCAGGTCTAACTTGAACCCATCTCATATATATATTTACTATTTTCAAAAATCCTTACAAAAAAATCATTTTTTTACTGCCTCTTAGCAACATTTCTTGATCAAATTATGATGATATGTGATGATGCAAAAATTTTCAATGGGCCATCTTTCCAAACATGAACCTTTAGAAGACCTTCAAGAAGAAAATTTTAATTGAAGGGCATCGTTGTGATACTAATCTACATATCTTAGTAAAAAAGTGTTGCTAAACTCAAATCAAATGCACATGAAAATAGATTGTGAGGAGTTAATTTTTTTATTTTTTCTTTTCTTATATGACCGTGGCCCTCATAATTTTTTTCCCATAATTGGAATGTATAAACTTGTTCATTGGTTAAAATGGTTGAGACTTGAAAGATTTTTAGGATACATGGTTGTGGGTAGGGGTGGCAAAGTAAGCTCAAACCAATTTGCCCACCCAAACTCACCCAATTATTAGTTGTGTTAAATAGGCATCAACCCAATTAGACCCAGTGATTATTGGGTTTTAACTAAAAACTCATTGAGCCCCATTTAACTGAAAAACAATATACCCAAATTCAACCTAAGCCTTCCCATAAAATAAAAAAATAAAAAAACTCACCGACCCAACCTCTCCCTTTCTTTCCGACACAGTTTGGTCTCTCTCTCTCTATGATTTTGTTTAAGGTTTGTTTGTTTATGTTCTATTAGATCTCAGATTCACTTTTCTACCCAAAAAAAAAAAATCTCCATCCTTAATTTTTTGTTTTATTCTAGGGATTTCAAATTCTTGATCTCTTCCAATTTTCCTCTACATTCTCTCATAAAAATTTTCTAATCCCTAATTCCGCTTCTGAATTCGCATCCAATTTTCAATTTCCTTCAGAATTTTCTCGATACGTTACACTCTCAAAAAGAAAGAAAGCAAAAAAAAAAAAAATTCCTGATACGTTACTATTTGGGATTTTTTTTTGGGGGGTTTGGGAATGGTGAGTTTAGAAGGGTTGAGTGCCTCGTCGGCTCCTCCGGAGGCGACTGCAATGGTGGCGGTAGCGAAGAAATACGGCGTCACGGAGCCGATATCAATGGCGGGGCCTACTAGAGCTGATAGACAGAGAAGTAGAGACTTAGAGAAGGTTTGGATTTTGGGTTATTTATGGAGGAAGTTTAATTCTTTACACGCATTGAGGTTTTTTTTTTGGTGTTTGAGCTATTTGTTTATGTTTTTTGGTTTCTAGGTATCGGCTATTGTTTTAGGGAAAGTTTAATTCTTTGTTTGGTTGCTTAAAAAATTTTGAATTCTAATTTTACTTTTTGGATGTCATATGATTGACTGAGGTGGAGCTAACTTTTTTTTTTTTGGTTGGTGAGAAATATGAAGAAACTGTAGAAATTTATAAAGGATTTTTGTTGGGTTGAGTCTTTTCGATAACTTAACTAGTTCAAAGTAGTTCAATTTTGGTATATATATAATTATTTTCCTTTCCTGCATTTTCTCATCAACCAAACAGAGGGAGAAAAGATTTCTCTTGTTTTGTTTTTATTTTTTGGAAAAGGGAAAGTAGAGTGGAGACTAGAGAGAGTGGAAATGGAATCCAAGAAAGTGTTGGGGTTTTCATTTTAATGGCATTTTGGTAATTTTGATAATTGAGTAATTGGGTGAGTTGGGGTTTACCCATAATAATTGGGTTGGGTTGGATTTGGGTTAGAAGCAAATTAGTTAAATGAGTTTTAATGGGTAAATGAGTTTTATATACCCAACCCAATTATGTCCACCCCAAACCCACCCATTCAACACCCCTAGCTATGGGGAATGATCATGAATTAATGGAGTATTCAATGTACTACGATGCGCCGGTTACACTTTCCTTTTTTTGGTCTAGTAGTTTGCACGATCATCCACCCAAGTGTACACCCAAGTATACGATCGCATCTTAACTAGGTGAAGAAAGAAATGACGAGAGTGATGGATTGTTGCCCATCAATTCGTGTCATTAACAAAGTTGCAATGCGGTTGATGATGCTATAATCGTCAGTCAAATAGATTTGTCTAGGTGGGTCAACACGAACATCGTCCCTATACTGGCAAGGTCGTAAAAGGGATTCTTTTTGGATGGTCACCGGTGTGATGCTGGCCACGGAGTCTTCGATGATAAAGTTAGTGAGTGGAGGCTAAAAGAGATTTGTGAGAATTAGGAGTATCAGAGCTACACCATGTGTGTATATGAAAGAATATATGTACCTTGTCTAGTTTTGAAAGGTGTTTATATACATCTCCCTTGCTTCTAGCTGTTGTGGCTTTAGTGCTACTTTTGTAACGCCTTTGGGCTCATTAACGTGGGTTTTGATGAGCTTTCAACGGTCTGACAGCTAGTTTGTAACTGTCCGAAGTATTGAATTCTCCTCTTAATGACTTATGTTTCTTCGAACATGAGGTGGAAGAGTGGACGATGGTGCTTGATGGGTTTGTCTGGGCAAGGAGGTTCGTTGGGCCTATCACCGGCCATACATACTATTGTTTTATTACCAAGAGAGCTATAAAATTTTAATAGTTTAGCTAGAGAGCTCTAAAACTTCAATAGTCCTTGTTCAATTGTTTTAGTATCAAGAGAGCTCAAAATTTCAACAGTCCTAGTGCCAAGAGATATATTTGCCTCCCACCATTTAATTTCAAATGTTTGTCTCAATATTGGAGTTGAGAAAAGATAACTTTGAAATTCAACCTAGATACTTTATTCTATTCAGTTTATTCACTGGATTCACTATTGGAGTTGAGAAAAGATAACTTTGAAATTCAACCTAGATACTTTATTCTATTCAGTTTATTCACTGGATTCACTATAATATGAATCAAAACTTTTCCCAGCCACCAGGAAAAAAAAATAAATTCAACTTTTCACGTCCTTATTCAAAGTTGAAATAGGAAACATTTCAATCTTGACTTCGGTTCGAAAAGATGAGTTATACATATGACATCATGATAAAATATATGGAAAAAAAAATAAGTATAAAGTTTGGTTACAAACTTGGTTGTGCCCATGACTACAACTTCACTCAATATCTTTTTATTAGATGTAAATTTTGATAAATTCACAATTGTATTAAATTTTCTTCTTATTTCCTCCATGTTTGAAAATTTTCTAGAAGATCAAAGATCAATAAATATGTCATCAATTAATTGTTAAAATTGATGTTTTTGTAGTCTAAAATTATACATAATAAAATAAGTTTATGGATCATATAGTAAATAATATTTGATTGACACAAAATTTGACATGTGTGTTAAGAACATAAAGAAGATACAATCAAACGGTTAGATTTTTAAAATATAGCAATGTTAATTAAAAAAAAAAAGTTGCTGCCAAACTTTGTTTAAAAAAAGAAGGTGGAGCGAGAAAATAAATAGGCAAAAATGTATGAAATCAACATGGTCTATTATAGTGAATCATATTCACAGCTAAACTCCATTAGTCTTTAATGACTACATCTTTACTAATAATTTTTTCATATGAATTAATTAAAATATATTTATAATAAAATAAATGGTAGACTAATAATAAACAAATCAAAATTACAATACTTAAAATACATGTCTATTTGGTAGTGGTGTTCGAGTATTGTTGTTCAAAATAATGTGAAAAGTATGGTTTAATTAAAAAGTATAATGAAAAACGTGTTTAAAGCACTCATAATGCAAAAAAATGTTTTTGGTACCATGTTTCAATTAACTTATTTTAAAGTAAAAAAAATATAATTGTGTGTTTGGTATGTGTATGTGTATGTATATGTGTGTTTTTTTTGTTTTTGTTTTAATAAGTGATAAAAAGAATACTATTTTATTTAAAGAGAGAGAAAAAGAGAAGGACAAAGTGGTGGGCCCATGGGAGAAAAGGAAAGAAAGAAAAAAAGAATTTAGTCTTGTTAATGGGCCCCACGTTTGCAACTTATTTACAAAAGACCATTCAACAACATTGCTTATGTAGAGTCCCGATTTGTGGCCCAAATCCAAAGTGTATGGGATCTCGGCTCAATGAGCCAAATACAATGAATTTATAGAGAGTGGGTCAAAAAACTAGACTCTAATGAGTTGAACAACGGTTAATATGGGATTAAATCACAATCAAGCACAAATAAGAAGTATTGGTATCGATGGACTCTAAGTTCGAGGAGGTCACAATTATATATATATTGATCACAGTCGGATACAGAGACAATTTAGATTGTTACGATGTTCCTTCTATATTTTTTCTCCTCCTTCTCCATAAAGAGTCTTTCACCTTATATATCCTCCTTTGGACCATCTTCACCCTACACCTGTTGATCATCCGAGCCCTTACTTGAGTACCTGTCTCATTAGACATCCCCTCTGGTTTTCTGTGAGTCATGGTAGCCAAGGTAGTATTGTTCAGAGGTCTTCTCCACATAAATGCGGTCAGAAAAGTAGCTGCAGTGCATTTAATTCGGTGGTGGCAGCTTTCCCTTAGATATTTTTAGGTTTCCTTCCTTCTTGTATGTTTATGAAGCATGTCTCTATCATTGGAGTTTCTTGGAGGATTACGCTAACAGATGGAGTACATATTATGAAATATATTCATCATATCCGAGGAGGAATTCCTCCTCGGACAACCTCTCATTTGTTCCCCATCTTTGAGACTTTAATTTGGAATGTTTAACAACTATTTGCTCCTCTTTGGACCTGTTAATGTCCTCGGACAAGGCCCAAGGCCCAAGACCCAATATACTAGTTTAGGCCCTTGCCCCTATAATAGACCCTCAAAACTCCGATTTTTCCCTTCCATCCGAGGAGAAAAAGTGGGGTTTTGATTTTTAAGAAATAAGATCAACTGATTTTTTGATTTACACGTATGAGAATGTGGTTTTACATGCCTCATAATTGTCACTGACGCTTCGTAGACCACGAGGCGTTATTAATTATTCCAGGCGGCTTTATGTCCCCCACATCCAATGGTGAAACGCCAATCCAATGGCTGACATTTTTCCTAGTATTTTGAGCAGGAGTACTCCCACTCATCTTCTCCCTCTATATAAAGCCTTGAGTGAACCCATTTTCCTCTTTTCTTCACAAATCTTCAAGAGCTTCAGAGAATTCCAACGCCCCTTCTCACAAAACGCATTAAACTCTTGAGTCTCCATAGCTATTTCCTGTAAGAAGTCTTCAAAAAATCTTTGAAAGTTTCAGAGATTAACATACGTGTTCCCGTAAGTCTTTATTTCTTTATATTATCCTTTTTCTCCTCGGCCTTTCTCCTCGGCCTTTCTGTTTATTTAGATGGGAAGGTTCAAGCACTTAGTAGACTCACCGGCTAGTATGGAAGGTTTTAGGGCTAAGTACCATATCCCACAGGGGGTGGTTTTAGAATATTGTCCCTTAGACCGAGTACTTACTGATAAGGACGTGGGTCAAGTTGTCATTCCCATAATTGCTTTTATAGAGGGAGAAATGACGCTACCCATGGGTGGATAACCCGGGACTATTTGATTAACCATAGATTGACCCCTTACTAGTGCGCCCCTAACCTATTTAGGGTCTTGGGCTGCGTAGACATTCTAAACGAGTAGCTGGGCTTAGGGTTCACGTGGCACGATGTGGTTCACATGTATGAGTGCCACAAACTCGCTGGTGCGGGATACTACCTCAAGTCCCGATCCGAGATCGTCAGGCTAATATCTTGTCTCCCTAAGTCTAATAAGGGCATGAAAGATGACTACCTGATTGTCTCAGGGAAGTGGAGTGACGGTCTTCATTATCCAACTCGGGCAGGAGATCTAGGTAGGGTACCTTTAGGATCAGTCCCTTTGGAACGGGATTTAGCCTTTTTAGCTTTATTCTTTTTTCTTTAGACATTTCATCTTCTTTTGGTGATAATTTTTGTTGATCTAACCATGATCTCCTTCTCGGATGTTTCTGCAGATAAAAACCACATTGCTCTAAGGATCAGTTTTACTAACATTCAAGCTCTCAACTACCTTCTGAGGTCAAAGATTTTTGTGAGTGAAGACGGATAGCTGCAGGCTGCTCATCTAAGCTTGGACTACGAGCCCTTGTCCTGCATCTTCCAGGACGTAGGCCAAGCAATAAGGGCTGGAAGTTTAAGATTGGCTCAGATTGACGTCTCCAAGCCAGGATTTTTGGCTCGGAGGGACCTTCCCCCAGTTACGTTGCCAGTCCCACAGAACCTTCCACCAGTTGCACCGCCACTTCCACAAATTCTTCCTGAAGTAGCGGCCATACCTAAAGAGGAGACTGCCTCGTCTCGTTTATCGCTAGAGAAGGAGATTGAAAAATTCCATTTTGAGGAAGAAAATAATTTGAGGGCTCTTCTAATCAACATCTCGGATGCTGAGGGTGAATTAGATAGGAATTCTGGTGTTCATACTTCAATCCTAGTAATCGGCCGCCCAGAAAGTTCCTACGAAGAAGAGGAAGACAGTATGGCGCTGAACAAGGGCAATAAGAGTTTAAGGGAGCTGATGGCTTCCAGGGGCAAAGAGTCAACATCAAAAGAAGCCCCTAAGTCTCTAGTTCCCTCTAATCTTCCCCCTCCTCCTTCCCAGATCCCCACCGACCTCGGCCTGAAGCCTAATCCTGACTTGAAGAAGAAAAGGCCACTCGAGATGCTTGAGGAAGGTGAGGTGGGTCCTCGGGAGGGAACGAAACAACAAAAGGTCGTCCCTGATGCTCGAGACAGGAGATCCTAGTCCGTGGATAGCCGAGAAGAACAAAATAGGGCTGATTTGCGCATGACACAACACACATGGAGTCCTCGACTGGAAGTGGATGAGGCTCCCATTCCTTGGAATGCCTCGGTCTGGGAATTTCAAAAGGGTCAAGCGGGATATATAGTTGAAGCCCTGGAGCAGCCTCTACTCCTTCCCAAGAATACGGACGCTTATAGGCGCTTTTCACAGAATGACATTTTCCTGTCCCTGAAGAGGGACATTGCAATGGTAAACAATCTTTCCATTTATGAACTTAGATGCTAAATCATACTTTTGTTTTTAACTCATATTATTTTTTGTGGTTTTTGGGCAAATTACTCAACATGTTTTTTGGCCGAGGAGTGGTACCGTGACGCTCGTAAATAGGCCGATGCTGATGCCCTCATTCGTGTCGATGTTGAGAAATCGTTGGGGGCTACTAGGCAGGAGCAAATTGAGCTGTTCGAGAAACTTAAGGTGGCGAACCAAGCTCGATCAAGTGCTGAGGTTGGCTTGAAAAATGCTGAAAGGTAGGCTGAGGATTAGCCCCAAAAACTGCACTTAACCGAAATAGATTTGGCCACACAAGAGTAGTTGGTCATAGATCTAAAGGTTGAGTTGCAGAAGGCCAAGGAAGAAGCTCAACTGGCCAGGGAAGCAGTCGAGGCTGAGAAGAAGGCTTCGTATCAGCTTGGTGTGGAGGAGATGCAAGTAAGGCTTGTTAAGGAGCTTTTAGAGATATGCAAGGATTATTGCAACATGACATGGGATAGGGCCCTAACTGTTGCAGGAGTCCCTGCTGACTCTGTTTGGAGGCTGCCCGAAAGTGTCTATTACCATCCGGAGATCTATGTAGTCCTGGCTGCTACCTCTTTTCCTCTTGCCCCCGACCCAGAATCTTCCTAGCAGCTTTTAGCTATCCTAGATGCCCTCTCTCTTCCTGAAATTTCAAAGGGATCCAGCCAAGCTGGTGACCAAGGCCAAGGGGTTGAAGGGGAGAAAGGCAAAGGCAAAGGCAAAGACAAGAGGAAAAAGTCTTCTGCCAAGGCCAAAGATGCAGTTAAGGTGAAGGAAGCAGAGGTCGAGATTCAGGTTGTTGACCCCAAGGCCAAGGATGCTCCTACTTCTCAGCCAGGCCAAAAGGAAGATCCCCCCGCTAAAGCTTAGCCCTTAGGATTCCTTTTCTAATTCCTTTTGTAGTAATTTAAGTTTTTTTTTTTAAATGACATTATGTCAATGCGTTCAATGTACTTTCTTTATCACTTAATGAGAATGTTCTTCATTTCATCCTTTGTTCTTTTGCCTTATGTAATTTGAATTTTATTATTTTTATACATAGCATTGAATTGCAGTTAATGTGCCTTCAATAAAAGCCAACAATTATATGCCGCTTAATAATATAAGTAATTTGATTAAGTGCCAGGAGAAAATTTGTGCATTAAGTGTGTTTCTTGTGAATTGAATCTTACGTAATGAAGATTGATATTAATAGACTTATATCATGTGAAGGAATCTAAAAGAGGCAGACAATCTGTATATTACTCATCACTTATGTAAATAAACATAAGTTTAAATTTGCCTTGGATCTGTTTTGACCTTAGGTTCTGTTTGAACACTCATGTACATGCCTTTGAGTATTAATTTCACCCAAATATGTGGTCCGAGAGACCTGACATATCTTAGGATCTGTTTAATATTTGAATAGATGTCAGAATTAGTTAATTTCCCTTAAGCCTGTGGTCCGAGGAGCCATGCAGAATTTAGGTTCTGTTTAATACTTGAACAAATGCCAAAAGTAATTAATTTCCCCTAAGTCTATGGTCCAAGGAGCCATGTAGGACTTAGGTTCTATTTAATACTTGAACAGAGGTCAAAAGTAATTAATTTTCCCTAAGCCTGTGGTCTGAGGAGCCATGCAAGACTTAGGTTTTGTTTAATACTTAAATAGATGCCAAAAGTAATTAATTTCCCCTAAGCATGTGGTCTGAGGAGTCATGCAGGACTTAGGTTGTTTAATACTTGAACAGATGTTAGAAGTAGTTAATTTCCCCTAAGCTTGTGGTCCGAGGAGCCATGCAAAATTTAGGTTCTGTTTAATACTTGAACAGATACCAAAAGTAATTAATTTCCCCTAAGTCTGTGGTCCGAGGAACCATGCAGGACTTAGGTTCTGTTTAATACTTGAATAGATGTCAAAAGTAATTAATTTCCTTTAAGCTTGTAGTTCGAGGAGCCATGTAGGACTTAGGTTCTATTTAATACTTGAACAGATATCAAAAGTAATTAATTTCCCTTAAGTCTGTGGTCCGAGGAGTCATGCAGGACTTATGTTCTGTTTAATACTTGAACAGATTGAGTAACATAAAGCGCAATGTTTTTACACAACAAGAGAATTTATTGGTAAAGGAAATTTTCATTAATAATAATACCTTTTCAAGTTGTTTACTTTCCAAGGGCGTGGTATTACACGTTCATCTATGTCTTCAAGGAAATAGGCCCTTATACCAGCCACAGAAGTGATGTGATATGGTCCTTCCCAATTGGGTCCTAACTTTTCCCATGCTGGGTTCTTTGCAGTGCCCAGAACTTTCCTCAATACCAAGTCACTAGGCACTAGTGGTCTTAGCTTTACCTTGGCATCATAAACTTGCTTGAGTTTATGTTGGTAGTAGGTCAGTTGGACCATTGCACTTTCTCTTCTTTCTTTAATAAGATCCAAGCTCCTTTCTAGCAAGTCATTGTTACTACTTGGACTGAACGAGCTTGTCTTTAGTGTTGGGAAGCCTGTCTCTAAGGGAATAACAGTCTCGGCTCCATAAGTCATCGAAAAGGGGGTTTCCCCTGTTGATCTGCGAGGTGTGGTTTGATACGTCCACAAGACACGTGGCAGTTCTTTCACCCATTTTTCCTTTGCATCATCTAACCTTTTCTTGAGTCCACTAATTATGACCTTATTAATAGTTTTAGCTTATCCATTTCCCTGAGGATAAGCCAGAGTAGAATATCTGTTCGTAATTTCCAATTCACAGCAATATCTCCTGAAAGACTTACTGTCAAACTGAAGACCATTATCCGAGATGAGGGAATGAGGGACCTCGAACTGGGTAACAATGTTTTTCCAAATAAACTTCTTAGCATCCACATCTCTGATATTTGCTAAAGGTTCAGCTTCAGCCCATTCAGTGAAATAGTCAGTGCTGACCAGCAAATACCTCTTGTTCCCTGCTGCTTTGGGGAAAGGGCCAACTATATCTAAGCCCTATTGAGCAAAAGGCTAGGGGCTAAACAGGGGCTTGAGAACTCCTCCTGGCTGGTGTATGTTCGGTGCAAACTTCTAACACTGATCACACTTCTTGACATACTCTTGTGCTTCTTTCTGCATATTTGGCCACTAGTAGCCTTAAGTGATGGCTCTATGAGACAAAGATCGGCCTCCTATGTGGCTTCCACAAATTCCTCCATGTAGCTCTTCAAGGAGTAGCTCTTCAAGGAGTAGCTCTGTCACTTCGGGGTGAACACAGAGTAGATATGGCCCAGAAAAAGAGCGCTTGTACAATTTTTGGTCCTCAGATAGCCAGAAACAGGGCGCTTTTTTTCTCCTTATCTTTGCAGCCTCTAACTTGTCTTTCGGCAAGATGTATTCTCTCAGATATGGTACTATGGAGTCCATCCAACTGGGCCCTACCTTGACTTGGTGAACATGAGCCGCTGGTCCCTTGACCTCCATAGGTTTACACAAGTATTCTATAAGGATAATTGAGGTAGGCTCTGTGCCGAGGAGGTTTCCAGCGTGGCTAGGGAATCGACGTGTGTGTTTCCACTCTTGGGGATGTGCAAAAGAGTGAAGGATTCAAATCCTAATTGCAAATGTCTAACTTGACTTAAATACCCTTGCATCCTCTCGTCTCTTGCTTCTAATTTTCCTTTCACCTAGCCGATGACCAACCTCGAGTTTGAGAACATCTTTACTACCTTTCCTTCCATTCTTTGAACCATGGACATTCCCTCCAACAAGGCTTCGTATTCAACTTCATTATTCGTGGCCGAAAAGCCCAATCTTAGTGACATTTTTATGGTAAGCTTCTTGGGCAAGATCAGAACTAGCCCCATTCCAAAGCCCCTTTGATTGCCGCACCATCAATGTATACCTTCCTGAATAAAGGTTCTTACAAGGAGATTGTGCCAACCGATTTTCCATCCATGTTCTATGTTGTTGATGTTTCTTCTAACGAGGGTTCAATGAACTCGGCCACGAGGTCTGCCAGTACTTGACCCTTGACAGGGGTATGAGGCATATATTTGATGTCAAAAGCCCCTAGAACTGTGCCCCACTTTGCAATCCTCCCCGTGTAATTAGCACTTCGAAGTATGGCCTTGATTGGAAGTTGAGTTAGGATGACGACTGTATGTGCTTGGAAGTAATGGGAAAGCTTTCTTGTACCATGCACCATTGCCAAGATGGCCTTCTCAAGTGGTAGATAGCGAATCTCAGCCTTATGCAATGATTTGCTCACATAATAGACTAGCTGTTGTACTCCATTGTCAACCCGTATCAATACCAAACTCACAGCATGAAGGGCCACCGCAATATAAGAAAACAAGACTTCGTCCGTCCCAAGACTGGACATGATAGGTGGCCGAGACAGGTATTCTTTAAGTTGCTGAAATGCCAAAGCACACTCTTCAATCCACTCAAATCCCTTCTATTTATTTATCAATAGGAAGAAAGGTCAACATTTATTTGCGGATCGAGAAATAAACCAGTTTAAAGCAGCAGTCATTTCGGTTAGTTTCTGAACTTCTTTGGGATTCTGAGGTGGTTGTAAATTGTTTATTGCCTTAACTTGGTCGGGATTAACTTCAATTCCCTGGTGGGTCACCATATAGCCCAGGAATTTTCCTGATCCTACACCAAAAGAACATTTAGAGGCATTAAGGCGCAACTTGTGTTCTCTTAGAATTTCAATAATATTTCCGAGGTCTCCTACATGCTTAGACACCACCTTGCTCTTCACTACCATGTCGTCTATATAGACTTCAATATTCTTGCCCAATTGAGGTTCAAACATCTTAGTTATCATCTTTTGATAGGTGGATCTTGCGTTTTTCAAGCCGAATGACATTACCTTGTAGTGGTAGTTTCCAATTGGAGAAACAAAAGCTGTCTTTTCCTGGTCCTCTAGTGCTAGCGGTATTTGATGGTATCCTTGAAAGGCATCTAAAATGCTCATCCAATGATGACCTACGGTAGCATCTACTAGTTGGTCTATTCGAGGCATAGGAAAGGGATCTTTCGGACAAGCCCTGTTTAAATTTGTGAAATCCACACACACTCGTCATTTTCTGTTCTTTTTCCTTACTACCACAGTATTGGCCAACCATTCAGGATAGAAAACCTCTTTGATAGCCCCCGCCTACTTAAGCTTCGTCACCTCATCTTTGACAACATTAGAATGTTCTCTGGATGAGCGCTAAGGAGGTTGTTTTTTGGGGGTAACAGATGGATTGACATTCAAATAGTGACAAATAAAACTTGGGTCCACCCCCGAGGCTTCATAAGCATTCCACGCAAATACATCTACATTTTTTCTCAAGAATTCGATTAGCTTTTGTCTTTCTTGGGGAGGTAGCTGTGAGCTGACCTGAAAGAACTTCTCCGGATCATCACCAACAGCAACCTTTTCTAGATCCTCGCATTTTGCTTCCTCGATTGATCCATTATCGGGCAATACCGGAGTTCTTGATTACTATAAATTCCTTTCAGCAGAGGTTGAGGACTCCTCATTGGGCCTACGTAAGATGGCAGCCACCATGCACTGCCTAACCATGGATTGATTCCCTACAATCTCTTTAACTTGGCCATTGGACGAATACTTCACCTTCTGGTGGAGGGTAGGAGAAACGGCTTCTAAAGTATGAAGCCAAGGCTTGGCCACAATGGCCGTATAAGGTGAAAAAGCATCCACCACAATGAAGTCCACTTCGACCACATCCGAATCGGTCTGTATAGGCAGTCTAATCTGGCCTCTTGGAGTAACTGTCTTCCCCTCGAAGCTTACCAGTGGGAAGTCGTACACCGTTAAGTCCTAAGGTTTCAGATTCAACCTCTTGTACAGGTCGGGGTACATTATCTCAACAGCACTTCCTTGATTTACCAATACTCTTTTCACATCGTACCCCCTATCTTGAGTGTGACCACTAAAGCATCGTCATGGAGTTAAATAGTGTCAATCTTATCGTCAGCCGAGAAGCCCAGAACCAGCAAGGCCTCTATTCTGGCTCTTTTTGGTTCTAAATTGCTGTCTTTGGATGATAGCTGAGCTACAGACATCACTTTGGATGGACATGAACCGATCCTACCGGGGGCAGCGAAGATGACATTGATCGTTCCCAAGGGAGGTCTTAAAGATGAATCTTTCTGGGGATCTGAACTTGTCTGCCCCGCTTGACCACTAGAATGGTACAACAGCTACTTCAACTTCCCTTCTCGGACCAGCTGGTTCAAATGGCCCCACAGATTCCTGCAGTCTTCCGTAGTGTGCCCCTAGTCCTAGTGATAATAGCAATAAAGGCTCTAGTTGCGTCTCAAGGGGTTTCCAGCCATTTTGTTTGGCCATTTGAAGAATGACTCATTCTTAATCTTCTCTAGAACCTGATGCACCGGTTCTCGGAATACTGCATTAACGGTCTGGGTGTTAGTGGACCCTGATTGTCCAGCAAAATCTCTTCGGGGCCGATTGTTATTGAATTGGTTCGACCTGAAATTCCTCATCTCTTGAGGGATAACCTTAGCCTTTCCTTTACCCAGTTGCTGGTCTTCCTCAACCCTTTTATACTTGTCAATCCGATCCATAAGCTGGCGTAGACAGGTGACTGGTTTTCCTGTTAGGGACTTAAACCATGCTCGGCTGGGATGCCACTCTTGAAGGTACTGATGGCGACGTTCTCAAAGTTACTCTCTATCTCGTTGTATATCTCCCAATACCTGTCCGAGTATGTTTTCAGGGTCTCCCCTTCTCGCATGGACAAAGACAATAGGGTGTCTAAGGGCCGAGGGACCCTGGTACACGTGATAAAACGGGAGCCAAACGCCTGAGTGAGCTCTTTGAAGGAGTTTATTGAACCTGTCCTCAAGCCGTCAAACCATCTCATCGCTACGGGTCCCAAACTGGATGAGAACACTTTGCACATCAAGGCTTCATCCTTGGAATAGACAGCCATTCTCTGATTAAAATGGCTCACATGCTTCACCGGGTCTGTTCACCCATTATAGATGGTGAATGTTGGCTGATGGAAACGCCGAGGAGGAGCTACCCTTTCGATCCTACACGTGAATGACGACTTGGCAATCTGGTTCAAAGCTTTTCTCATCGCATCATTTCCCAATCCTCTGTGAATGGGGCTTTTGCATCGACGTTCACTATAATGCTCCTCTTCATATGAGAAGGATTCGTTAGGGGGAGTCCTTGATCTATGTCGATAACCGCTATCCTTCTCATTGTCGGAGGAGGAATCAAACGGGGTGGGAGTTCGTTTTTGTTGTGTATGGCATAACTTCTTCTTAAGCTAGTCGATTTTCTTTTGCATGGCTTTATTGTGTTGTTCTTAAGAGATGTGACTCCTAACTCGAGAGTGGCTTTTGCTCGTGTGCATAACGTGCACGTTGCCCTCCTGGTCTCTCCTATGCTCAAGGTTGGCGAAAGGATTTTCACATTGAGATGCTATGGATTCTGCCTGATGTGATCCTGAATTTGCCATAGTTGACCGTTGTTTTCACTATCACATAAGTTCTTCCCATGGACGGCGCCAATTGTAGAGTCCCGATTTGTGGCCCAAACCCAAAGTGTATGGGATCTCGGCCCAACAAGCCAAATACAATGAATTTGTAGAGAGTGGGTCAAAGAACTAGACTCTAATGAGTTGAACCACGACTAATATAGGATTAAGTCACAATCAAGCACAAATAAGAAGTATTGGTATCGATGGACTCTCAGTCCGAGGAGGTCACAATTATATATATATATATATATATATTGATCACAGTCGGATACAGAGACAATTTAGATTGTTACAGTGTTCCCTCTTTATTTTTTCTCCTCCTTTTCCATGAAGAGTCTTTCACCTTATATATCCTCCTTTGGACCATCTTCACCCTACATCTGTTGATCATCCGAGTCCTTACTTGAGTACCTGTCCCATCAGACACCCCCTCTGGTTTTCTGTGAGTCATGGTAGCCAAGGTAGTACTGTTCAGACGTCTTCTCCACATAAATGCAGCCAGAAAAGTAGCTGCAGTGCATTTAATGCGGTGGTGGCAGCTTTCCTTTAGATATTTTTAGGTTTCCTTCCTTCTAGTATGTTCATGAAGCATGTCTTTATCATTGGGGCTTCTTGGAGGATTACGCTAACAGATGGAGTAAATATTATGAACTACATTCATCATATCTGAGGAGGAATTCCTCCTCGAACAACCTCCCATTTGTTCCCCATCTTTGAAACTTTAATTGGGAACGTTTAACAACTATTTGCTCCTCCTTGGACCTGTCAATGTCCTCGGATAAGGCCCAAGGCCCAAGGCCCAATATACTATTTTAGGCCCTTGCCCCTACAGCTTAAAAACTAAAAACATGTATGAATGAGTTTTTAAAATAATAGTATTGTATTCAAGAACAATTCACTTTTTTTTTTTCTTTTCAAAATCCAAAACAACAAAGAAGTCAAAAATGTCACCCAAACCAAGCAAGGAAAAAAAAAAAAAAAATCAAGCGCTAATATATCCAAAGCCAACACCATAAAGATCAAAACACTACCTTTGTCACCTCTCTCTAATAAACCCTTCCAACCACTGTTGTGTGCCACATAGAATCATAGACCCATAAAGACCCAAGCCCCTTGTCAAAACCAAAATCCTCATTGTGAGTTTACTAATTATATACAAGCATGAGTCTAGTAGATACATATTATTAAATACAGTACAATATATTCCCTAATTACATTACAAACACATCGTTGTACTGATTAAAGTACAAATAATCACTAATAAAAGTACATGTAATATTTTCTTTTACAAATAATATTAAATTTAATTAAACATGGGATTCAAGCAATATCCCAATGATAATAACACTATCATTTCATTTGTAGTGCTATAACATTTGGTTCAAACCCCACTTTTTCCTCCCCTACTATCTATCTATCTATACAGTGTATTTAAAGGATGGCACCAATTAGTAACATAGCAACATTCGGCTGAAGTAGCCACCCACTTTGTTTGATTAAAATCCACTCTCAAATTAGCACACCTACCCCAATAAGCCTTAGTATATTCTTTAGTCCATACGACTATCTCAATGCCAAAAATCGCTGCCCCATTGTCTCTATCTTTCTTGATCTCATCCAACACCCAATCCTTCACCTCCATTTGATCCCCTTCCAAATTCCTCATGGAAAATTTGACGATAAGGGTGTCTAGACCAAGCATTCCCCACATTCAATGTGAGTACATGTTCCTTGTAAGAGATAAATGATTCGAAATGTTCTTAGAATGAATCTGTGGAGAGTGGAAGAGTCCTCATCGAGGCCTAAAGCCCAAATTCCAATTGGGCCCCGTGGAGTGAAATGGGCCAAAAACATATACTAACAGAAGGGCCCGTTAGTTTGTAAGATCCGAATAAAGGGAATAGGGTTATCCCAAGCACCCAGAAGTAGATAGGAACCATTATAAATCATTCCCGTGAGGCACGTAGTACTCTAAGTAGAGCCAAGTCTTATCCGAGGAGATGGGCATAGATGGCTAACTTCTTACTTCCAACTGGTATTTAGGATCTCGGGGAATCTTCCAGAATATGCAAGAAGGATGAAGATCTTCACCTCTGCATTGATTTTTGGACTTCCACCTAAGCTCTACCACATTAAATGCATATAAGACTACCTGAATAGTACAAACACCCCCAAAAGTCAAAATTCTAGGATAAGGGAGGAGAGGAAACCGATAAAGGAGAGGAAAATATCCTTGAGAACTCGGCTAGTGACAAGAAAGATGTAGAGATAAGAATGAAATATATATTTATATAAGGTGGGTGACAGGCGAAAGGGAGACAGGACAACCAAAAAAAAAAAAAAAAAGAAGTAACAAGAGATAGAAAGAAGTAGGAGAAAGAGAAAGAGAGACACTAAAAATTGATGTAGTGTGACACCATGGGAAATTGAATTTTCTCTTGTAATTAATTAATTTTACTTGGAATGATGAGTGTTTGTGAAATCAATTGCTTGAGTTTCCTATTGTGGAGTGTTTATTCCTTTTTTTCTCATTTATAAATAAATTGTCAATCAATCAAACTACTTCTCGTGGATCCATCTAGCACTCCGCTAAGTAGGCTGGTTTTTGGCCCCCACAGAATCTTTTGATATAATTGGTTGTTTGTTACCAGCAATGGGAGGTATGTGTTTGAAAATTGAGATCTTGGATACCCATTTAGAACCAAACTTGAATCCGATATTTGGAAATTTGATACAGAGATAGTGAATGATGACTTTAGGTGCTGGATCATCAATTGAAACCATGACCAATATGAACATACTTATAAATAATATTATAGTGTCACAATTATTTTACATCACCAGGAAAGCTGTGGCGAAGAGGATTTGGATTTCTTGGTTAAAGGAATTAATGGCACTTCAAGGATTTTGTAAAGTTTTAGAGATTGACACTGAAGCACAAAGAACAAGGAGAGAAAAAAGCAACAGGCAGGCTAGAACACACAAAGAAACGAGAGAGAAAGCTGTAATCGAATTAGAAATCGTGGCAGGCCCATATGTGAGTTGAAAAGTTATTGTGACATTTCGTTAAGTCTCTAACATTACTCAGTTACAATTATAATGATATTTATGTACAAGATCAAGCCTAACCTTCTCTAAATAACCAACTACAATAGATATAATTAACAAAAACTAAACAAACTCTAATGGCCAACAAAGCAATGGCTATAGTCTCTACACTGTAGACAAAACAACGTCATGAAAAGACTTGAGAAACCCACTTATAGGAACGGATTAAGTTAAACTTTTTTTTGAGAATCCGCCCCAAGAAGACGAGGGGGGAGGAAGATTCATTAAACCAATTCAGAAGTATACATAGGAGCTATGTCTGGAGGAACATCCTCCATCCAGACATTAAAAGGGGAAAAATTACAAGCTCGTCTAGCAATCAAATTGGCTACTTTGTTGCCTTGTCTGTGGGTGTGACAAAAAATCACTTCACTAAAAGCTGCAAAAGCAATTTTGATGTCCCTAACGATATGGCCAAAGCTAGTGGAGGAGTAGCTTGTGCTATTCAGGGACTTAATCACCACTTCAGAGTCACCTTCAACTATCACTTTGGCAAACTGAAGCTCCCTAGCTAAATAGATGGCATTGCGGGCTGCCAGCACTTCCACTATCTCTACCAAGGTGGGCAGTGGAATGATTTGTGACGAGGCAGCCATTGCTAGACCAAGGTCGTTTCTAATAATGACTCCCAATCCAACAGAGCCAACCTCCTTAAATAAAGCCCCATCGAAGTTGACTTTCACCCAGTTTTGAGGAGGCGGAGACCACTTGACAGGGATGGGAAAGGAGGATGGGCCACGAGGGAGAGGATTAGCTTCCTGGAATTCCTGGAGAGTGTCACGGGCCAGGGAATTGATTCTTTGCAGCGGAACAGTTGTCTCGCCAACTCGCAAACTGTTACGATGGGCCTATAAAAGCGAAGTGATGATTGCAAACAGATCAAAGAGGTTGCTCCTAGATTGGCAAGCTTGAATAATATCCCGAAAATTGGAACAATACCTGGTTTGCCTGGTTAGCCACGCGAAGTGGATTGCCCAAACCTCAGATAAGGCCGAACAAGACCAGAGGGCATAAAGGATCGATTCCTGCTCCAAGCCACAGTTAGGACAGACCGGATCGTACAGCACCTTCCTCTTTACCAGATTCACCTGAGAAGGCAAAAAATCCAGACCCGCCTGCCAAATTAAGGTTTTCACTCTATTTGGAACTTTCAGATTCCAGACTGCTTTCCAGATTTGCTTAGATTGGGAAACGTCCGAAGAACTCGGGCTTTCGCTAGCATCCTAATCCATAAGAAGTCTATACCCTGTTTTGACCGAATATTCGCCATTGACACTCAGAGGCCAGCAGATTTTATCATCGCAATCCACCATACTAAGAGGAATAGATTTAATTAATCCAGTTTCGTGAGGCAAGAAGAGATTGTCAATTACATCATGAAGCCAGTATCTTTTGTTACAATCCATCAAAACTGAAACTCTAGCATCAATGCCGAGAAAATCTGGGGGAGACAGTACTCGTTTAAGGTGCGGGTCAGGAAGCCAATTTTCCTGGTAGATACGGATCTCCGAGTCGTTGCCCACTCTCCATTGCAGCCCTTTGCTTACCACATCCCGCCCTTTGAGAATGCTTTTCCAAGCATATGAACCAGTCCCAGCCTTGGCATCGAGAATACTACCACGAGGGAAGAACTTTGCTTTGAAGAACCTGTGGAAAAGAGAGTCCTCATTGCCCAAAAGACGCCAAACTTGTTTAGCCAGCATAGAGTCATTAAATTTTTGGAGATCTTTGAAGCCTAACCCACCCAAACACTTAGGCTTGCAAAGAGAACTCCAGCTTGTCCAATGGATTTTCCTTTGGTTGCCCCGCTGCCCCCACCAGAATTTTCGAATTAAGGCTTCAATGTCGTTGCATAGGGTAATGGGAAGCTTGAAGCAGCTCATGGCATATGTCGGGATGGCTTGGACAATAGCTTTTAAAAGGATTTCACGGCCTTCTTGGGAAAGGAGCTGTACTTTCCAGCCTTGGAGCTTTGCCCAGACTCATTGTTTAATGAAATCAAGACTAGCTCTCTTAGACTTGCCGACTAGAGCAGGAAGACCGAGATATTTTTCGTAGAGCTTGATGTCTTGAACCCCTAGGGAGTCCTTTATTTAGTTTTAAATATCAATAGGCGTGGATTTATTGAAGAAAAGACCCGTTTTGTACCTATTTAAAATCTGCCCCGAAGCCCTTTCATAACAAGACAGCAAATTTTGAATCATATGACATTCGGCGAGGGAGGCCCTACAGAAGACGATGCTATCGTCTGCAAAAAACAGGTGAGTCAGTCTAGGACCTTTTTTACAAATGGAAACACCTCTAATGTGACCTGGATCAGCTGCACTGGCTAGGAGACCTTGAAGGCCTTCGGTGCAAAGGATGAATAAATATGGCGACAGAGGGTCGCCCTGACGAATGCCCCTAGAGGGGTGGATTGTACTCGAGGGTTCACCATTGACCAAGATTGAGTAGCTAACCGTCGATATGCACTCCATAATTAAGGCCACCCAAGTATCACAAAAACCAATCCTTTTCATTAAGGCTTCTAAATAGGACCATTCTACGCGGTCATATGCTTTGCTCATATCCAGTTTGAGCGACATGAAACCAGATTTACCAGTTTGGTGGTGTTTCATATAGTGAAGGGTCTCAAATGCCATGAGGACATTGTCTGTGATGACTTTCCCAACTTGGAATGCACTCTGGTTTTCCGAAATGATAAAGGGGAGGACTGCTTTAAGCCTATTAGCAAGGACTTTTGAGACCAGCTTGTATATCACATTGCACAGGCTTATAGGCTTGAACTCTGTGATACTTTCTGGGGATTTCACTTTCGGGATCAAGGTGATATTTGTATGATTGATTTCCTTTAGAATTTTACAATTATTCAGGCAATCCAAGACAGCAGTATATACATCATCCCCAAGTAAAAACCAAAAAGATTGATAGAAGATAGGAGGCATACTGTCGGAGTCGGGAGCCTTGATGGGGTCCATCTCTTTGATAGCTGTATCCACTTCTTCTCTTGAAAATGGCTTGGAAAGTTGGCTATTCATATCTTCTGAGACAGAGGGACGGACTGTTTCGAGAATTTCATCCAAGTTCGAGGGATGAGAAGAGGCGAAGAGGGAGTTGTAATAATCAACAGCTATCTCTTTGATCTGACTTTCATCCGTGCACCACACATTGGCATTGTTTCTTAGACAGGAAATTCGATTCCTACGGTGTCTGTGGGAGGCTTTTCTGTGGAAGTAGCTGGTGTTGCGATCACTACATTTCAGGAATAATGCCCTAGCCCGTTACTCCCACATATGGCTTTCCTTGTCTAGTAGAGCATTGACTTCCAATTGCAGAGCCTTGACTAATGCATAGTCTCCATCCCCTCTAGCAACTGCAAGTTCAGCCTTAGCAAGCAATTTACCTTTAGTATCAATCATTTTCTTAATGCACCCAAAAGATTGTTTACTCTAAATGGAAAGTCTATCATCACAGTGTTTAATTTTACCTGCAACTTGGGCCATGGTAGTGTCCAGAACTGAGTTACCCCACGCCGAGATGACCGTATCAGAGCATCCCCTGTCGCTCAACCACATTTTCTCAAATTTGAAAGGCCAGTTCGGTTTGGGAATAATCCCTTCCGGGTTCACAATGATTGGTCTATGATCCGAGGCGTGAGAATGAAGGTGCTGTACCCGAGTACCCGGATTGCAGGCGAACCAATTATTATTTGCAACCGCCCAATCAAGTCGCTCAAGAACCAGACCACCGGAACGTTTTCCTTTCCAGATGTATTTCTCACCAACAAAGCCTAAGTCCATGAGTCCGCACTCATCCAAGACTTCTCTAAAAGCCTTCATCATACTTTCTTGTCTCGCACCCCGTCCCAAATTTTCATGAGACCACAGAATTTCGTTGAAGTCTCCTGCACAGAGCCAGGGGAGGGAGAGACGCTGGTGTAGTTGGCGGAGTAGAGACCAAGTCTCGTGCTTCCTTCTTGAATCCGCAAAACCATATATACCAGTAAAACGTCATTGATCCTCTCCGGGTTTCCCGAAAATAGTATCCACATGGTTCGGCGAGGAGGAAAGCACTTCAATGTGGATTGAATTTTTCCAAAAAAGACTAAGACACCAGTACTGTTTACCCGAGGAACAATCCAGGAGTGATCGAAGTTTAGTTTATTGCAAAGACTAAGAAGCCTATCTTCATCTGCCCACGTCTCGGCCAAAAACAAGGCAGTGGGATCTTGTGCCTGAATTAAAGCTTTGAGCTCTCGAACGGTGCGCCGATTCCCAAGCCCGCGTACGTTCCAGCATAGCCAACTCATTTTTGCCGGCGGGGCTGGAGGTCAGCCGCCGCCGTTGGAGGTAGGTTTTCATCAGAGAGGGGTGAATCAATGGCTCTGCGTTTTTGGGAGAAGATGTAGTTTGGGAGAAGATGAGAATTTCTTTTACCTAGAGTGAGGTTAAGCTCTTGTGATTCAGAGATAATAGAAGGCCTTTGGATACGAGTCCATTTCTTTCCAACTTGGGCCTGAGTGGAAGAAATAGATGGGTCTTGGTTTGTGATGTCATTTAAGGGGATGGGTTGGTTGGGCTGGACTTGGTCCTGGTCCGTAGTTAGGCTGGAGTGGGCAGAAGGCAGAGATTGTGCTTCAATTGTTTGTTCCCGCTTTTTTTCTTTTGAAAGCCCTGCTTGCAAATTCCCACTATAAAAAAGGTAGATATCTTTGTCAATCTCTTGGATTAAGTGCTCAAAGTCAGCTTGTAGAGTGGGTTTCCAAGAGGGGTCAGAATCTGTCAAGTCCGAGATGGCCGAGGCAGCAGTTGTTCCCCCTGGAATCATGTAGGAAGCCAGGTTCGCACAGGGCTCATTAATTGTCATCGAAGGGTGGTTTGGTGGTTCCGAGGCCATCGGATGGCTCTTTTCGTGTGGGTGTGGTGGCGGAGCGGTTGTGTTTTGGACCGGAGTTTCAGTTTTCTTCTTGGCAAAAAAACCGGGGATTGACACTACATTTTTATGGGATGCAACGAAAGGAAGGGCTCTCATCCAAGCCCCAAATTGCTGGTCATCGAGCTGAAGGGAGCCTTCGCTATCGATCCATTTCTCGCAGTCCTTATCGGAGTGTGTAAGCCGTCCGCACCAGTAACAAAGATTGAGGAGACGTTCGTATTTGAACGAGACCCAGTGTTCTCTATCGTCATCCAAGGTGATAAGTCGGCCACGACAGAGAGGTTGTGAGCTATCGATGGAGACTCTAACATTGATGAAATTGCCACCGTCACAGTCAGGGGGGTCTTTTGGGTGTTGGATTACTCCAATGGTTTCACAAATCTGTTCAGCGACCTCTTTGTTCCTGTAGCTCAGTGGTATATCATAGACTTGAACCCAAAAAGAGGCTCTGTTGAAGTTACACTCTTTTAGAGATGAATCCTTTTTGACTTTTGAGAGGACCATTAAGTGTTTATCGAAACACCATGGTTCCGACGATAGGATCCTGTCAACTTCTAGTTCACTATCGAACGAGAAGAGAATGACATGATCCCCATTATTCTTTATGTTAAAACCCGCTTTTGATCTCCATAAGGCTGAAAAAGTTCTCGCTATGGCATCAATGTTCAGAGGGCACTTTGTAAGGAATCTGGCTACAATAATGTATTCATTTACAGCTTGTTCTTTTTTCAATCTGAGACCTGGACCCTCTCTATCTGAAAGGGAAAGAGAGCTCCAGTGTTTTGTTAGATCATCCATTCCACTTTGGAAGATACAAAGAAGCTATATGTGTTTCCCTGAACCCCTTGAAAGAATAAAACCATTAGCCTTGAGAAAACACTGTTAACTCAAGGGACAAAAAAACTCCTTCCACGGAAGGGATGACAATGCCACACTCAAGCAGAAGCTCTCAGAGAGAAGCCTTGCTAAAAAAGTGGGCAACTGAGTATACGGATTAAGTTAAACTAGTTTGGAAAAAATCCCTCTAAACTGCTAGGTGACAACATAATAAAGCTATTTGGTTGGATGATTGGTGCTTCAATTGTCCATAATGATGTTTCTAGACATAGTAGTCAAATTGCTAAACCACCTAATAATTAACAAATCGAAATTACAATACTTAAAATACGTGTCTGTTTGAGAATTACTAATTTCTGATATTTTATTTGTCTAATGTGAGACAAAAAAACTAAAAACTAACTCATTTAAAAAAAATTGAAAGTTAAATTATTTTAAATAAAACTAAGATAAAAAGTAATGTAGAATTCACAAGAAGTACATAAAAAAAAAAATTAAAAAAAAACTTGCTTATAATCATTCGGTAAAGACATATTACAGATAGATTTGGACCCTTTCAAGGGTTGAATCTTGCTTGCTATCTTTAACAAAATCAATTGCCACCGATTTGCAGTTGCTGAAATGATTCACATATCTAGAGAGCCTTTATGTGCATTTTAAATGCTTTTAATTAGATAGTTGCGGCCAGTGGCACCTATATCAATGAGAGAAGTATACATCTTTGACTGCTTTCGTTTCTATGAAATTGCTTTTGTTTTGGTTTGTGGACTGCTTTTGTAACATGGAATGCTTTTGTTTTTGTTTGTAGGCACAATTCTAATCCCTACAATTTGATTTTTAGCTTAAAAGGACTGTTATTGGTCAAACAAATGATGAAGTCCTTGATCCTATGATTTTGATGGTTCGATTTAAATGATGTCCTTTTAATCATTGTTTAACATTCAAAAAGTGTTTCTTCATAGCCTTTTCCCTCATCAAGTGGAAGTCATTATTGCAAAAGTTGTGTTCATTATTTCACTTCGGCTTGAAGCATCGAGGTGGTCTCATTAGGCTTTGTGCATTGAAGTCAAGAAAGCATCTCTAAGAATAGTTTAAGGCTAAATTGTATACTTTGATTCTTCCTGATTGATATTTATTTCAAAATCATCTTTCTATTTTATAATTTTTATTTACATTTTAGCAAAATTGATAGAAAAATGTCTTTACTATGATCTAATTAATGGAAAATACTGCCGTAATAATTAGAATTCATTCCACAGTTTCATATCATCGAATTGAGCTATATTTCGTGAATTCTATTTTCTATATTAACATTTTGAAGTATCAAATGACGGTAAGGATTCATTACAAACATTTTAAAGTATAAGAATGATTTTGAAACATGAGTTAAAGACTGAGACTTTAATTAATATTTTCTTTATTAACATCACTAGTAAAAAGTTAATTGCCAATAAAGTGGAGCTTCATTGATGCCACAACAACTTTTGTAAGCATTAACATGATAATAGTAATTCTATTTCTAAATCACCCAAGAGCAATACAATTAGGTGGATGCTAAATGCATGACAGTATTCATTACAGGTATCACTGGTGGTTAATAAAAACAAGTAAAAAAGAAGAAGAAGAAGATGAAGAAGAAGCATGGTGACAGAGCAAACCCCACTAAAAGAAACAAATATCATGTGTTGCTACTTGCTAATGCAATCCAAGTGCAATGTATGTACATTGTACAATGTAGCAAAGGGTGAATGTGGTCCAAGCTCCCCAAACACTTAGCACCTTCATTTTTAGACACTATCTAAATGTGTATTAGGATTTTTAAGAAAAATATCACACAATGTCCTTAAAGAAGAACAACTTTAGTCTTTAGGGGTCCCTAGTCCCAACCCCCCGGATAATGGTCCAAACTTGTACTCCAACCCGACACATCCGTCAAGCTGGAGTGCTATAAAGGCCACTAAAAGAGACAGTAAGAAGCACCTCACACTTGGGATTGAGAGTCTTCATACCCACTATGAGCTTTATGGGTCCCTTATATACACCATGTGACCAACGGTACAAAACAATTGTAAAATTTTATTCTCTTCCGGATTTATATAAATTCAATATGTACATAAAAATAAAAAATAAAAAATAAAAACTCATAGTTTATAGGACAAAGTTTAGTTACAAAATATATTACTATATATTTTGAAAATCTAATGATTGAATTTCATGTTTTTTACACTCTTAATACACATGTTAAATTTTGTATCAATCGGATATTATTTACTATATGATCTATAAGCTTATATTTTACGCATAATTTTAAACTATAAAAATTTGCAATTTAAACAATTTATTGATGACATAGCTATTAATTTTTAATTTTTTAGAAATTTTGCAAGTATGGATGATATAAGAAGAAGATGTAATTCAATTGTGGATTTATTAAAATTTACCTACATATTCTGAAAATCTAACCATTGAATTGCATGTTCTTTACGCTTTTAATAAACATGTAAAATTGTGTGTTAATCAGATATTATTTACTATATAATATATAAGTTTATATTTTATGCATAATTTTAAACTACAAAAACTTGCAATTTAAACAATTTATTGATGACATAGCTATTGATCTTTAATTTTTTAGAAATTTTACAAGCATGGATGATATAAAAAGAAGATGTAATTTAATGGTGGATCTGTTAAAATTTACATATATATTCTAAAAATCTAGCCGTTGAATTGCATGTTCTTTACGCTCTTAATAAACATGTTAAATTTTGTGTCAATTAGATATTATTTACTATATGACATATACGTTTATATTTTATGCATAATTTTAAACTACAAAAACTTGCAATTAAAACAATTTATTGATGACATAGCTATTGATCTTTAATTTTCTAAAAATTTTGCAAGCATGGATGATATAAGAAGAAAATGTAATCCAATGGTAGATTTGTTAAAATTTACCTACATATTCTGAAAATCCAACAGTTGAATTGCATGTTCTTTACGCTCATAATAAACATGTCAAATTTTGTGTCAATTAGATATTATTTATTATATGATCTATAAGCTTATATTTTATGTATAATTTTATACTACAAAAATTTACAATTTAAACAATTTATTGATGATATAACTATTAATTTTTAATCTTCTAGAAATTTTACAAGTACGAAGAATATAAAAAAAAAAAAATGTAATCTAATGATGGATTTGTTAAAATTTATCTCCAATAAAAATATATTGAATAAGATTGTATCTTAAAATTATAATCAATTTTGTAATTAAATTTTTTCCATAATTTTTTTTTTTTTGGGGTGATCTGAGATATTAATTTGTAAGGTTGTCTAAAATTTGTAATATTAATCATTATGTTTAGAATGCATATCCTTGTTGAGATGGATGACCAACCCGGGACCCACAAACGCATGTCACACATTTTTTAAATAATTTTTTTGTGGTGTGATTTTGTCTCCTTCTAATTAGACCCCTACAAGAATTTCTTGATAGGGCAGTCGGTGAGGGCCGGGCCCACAAACGGTGTTACTCGTAGGGAAGGTTTAGGGCTTTTTTGGGAATCTCATTTTGTTGGAATAGGCCGACACCGATGAAAATTTTGGTATTTTGTTATTTACCGAAAGAATAACAAGGTCCGGGCCCACCAATTTGTTGCGATAAGGAAGTTTTAAGAATCTCCTACGTGTCTTCATAGACTTGAGGTATGCCTATATGGCCCTATGAGATAATTGGGCTTTACACTCATTAATTACTGAATTTAGTGTGATGTTTTAAATTGTTATAGGTCATCCATGATGAGTCCATGACTTCTCTCTCATATAGCTCAATAAAAAATAGTTTAAAACAAAAATTATTAGGTATTTTTATATTATTTAAGTTGACATCGTATATCAAATCAATATATACTAATCATCTAATTTATAAATAATTTTTTTATGTCTTTTTAAATTTATATCACTATTTTATTAAGGGATTCATTTTTAACGGTACTTTTAGAGCATTTTTTAGTAGAATATTTTAGAAAAAATTTTATGCCATTTTTATGGAAAATAAAAAAAATTCTAAAATTATTTTCTAAATATGTACATGAATTGCTATTTAATAATTACTATTGACAAAGAATAGTTACCATTCTATGGGAATCGCATCATTCCATGCCCTACGCAACATGTTGGAACAAAAATTTGACATCATCGGTATAACTATCAAAAGATTCCTTCTCTTTTGTTTTTCTTGCAAATTCGAATTACTAGCCAGTTCAATGTGTCACATTACAAGATTTTAATTGAAAAGATTAATTGAAAAGACAAGAACGTATCTTAGCAACTAGCATTATTTAAGAGGCACTATTGTATCTAGTATTGTCTAAAAGATAATCAATCAATGGTTTGATGATTGATATCTAGTATCGTCTAAAAGTCAAGTGGTAATTCTCGTTTTCCAAGGGGAAAAGGGCTTTTTACATATATAAAATATATATATTATTAAGCATATATCCCCTTGATTAAAAATAAATAAATAAATAAACTATAAGGCAATAAAGCAATGTCAACGTCACATTCTAATATTGTAGAATGCTTAATTTTATGCTCCAAGAGACATCCGAATATCCATTAAGATTTTATAATCTTAGGATTAATAGTGGGTTAAGATATGTGGGGGTGACTATGCTTCCACCTTTTTCTTCTTGTGCTTAGCAGCTTAGGTAACCTCTCATTAAAAAATTTCATGCATGTAATTATTTTGCTCTTTTTCTTTTCGGCTCTTTGGTCCCATTTAGCACGCCAAGCTAAATCCCAATGATTAATTTTCAAACCTCTAGATCTAATATGGATTCATAAAAAGAAGGCATAATTCCATACTAAATCATGAGGTTTGACCTTTCTTTTAAATTAATTAAGTATCCCAAAGTTTCTATTACTTTGATGTTGATCTTATAAATTTAAAATTGTTGCAATTTTAATCTTTAATGAATTTCATCATCTAAGTGCCCGTTTGGATTTACTTTTTCATTCAAATTTTACCTTTTTAACTTTTATGTACGACTTGATAAAAAACTTTTTTTTTCAAAGTTTATGTATAATTTAGCACTCTCTCAACAAAATGCTAATAAGTTGATGTCAAATACACTAAAACTAACCGAAAACAACATTAACTATACTTGAAATTGTCAAGATTCTTGTAATTTAATTGTTTGGCACTTCCTGATTTAAAATAAATTAAAATACATTTTTGGTTCAAATCCACCCACCTTAACTATTAATGTATTAAAAAAAGGAAAAAAAAAAGAGACTACTCTCAAGATCTAAGTGTCAAAAGTTCCTTCATCTAAAATGTAGAAGATATTTTGGCACTTAAAAAATAGACTTACAAATGTGTATTGACAACGTGTATTAACAAAAAAAAACAATATAATGATATTGATAGAAGTTTCTAGCAAAGAGAAATATTAATTTTCTTACTTAAAAAGGAAGGAAATATTTAATAACTTTTAATTTGAAGTCTTTGTTAACTACCTAAAGAGTGTGTAGCTATGTAGCCTATGTTTGTTATTGTAAGGCAAACTTAAAAACCAGGGCTTTGCATAAAAAAAGATCATTATTCACCCTCACGTTCTTCTAATATAATTTACTTTTTGGGCTAGAAGAATTTTTTTTTTTTTTTTTGGGTAGAAAGGGCTAGAAGATTTACCTCTAGGTCAAACGACTGCTGAATTGAACACTTTTATTATGCTTTTATGATCATTATCACAATCAAATAATAACCCAATGTATGATGGAATGTGCAAATTCTCAGGTTCTCAATCCGCGTGCATTAGGTACAACTTTTAGGGTCAAAAATAATTACAAGTGTTACGAGAAACTAGCTGTTTGCTTTGCAATGCAGAAGCAGCAAAGGTAGGGTAATAGAAATTCTTTTAGGACACACTATGCTCTGCTCTTGCTTTCTAAAGCAGGCACCATAAGTCATAACTCATAATAATCGATAAGTCTATCTGCCAGAAATTGTTCATCAAATACTCCACACTCTTCTAAGTATATTCGTGTTTGTAGTGGGTCCAATCGAGTGAATGATGATGCTAGATTGCTAGGTAAGAAAGAATGTGAAAATTTCAGTATCCTTAACAAACAAGTCTTACAAATTTTCCAAAAAGTTATCAAGTCGGTTTCTAAGTCTTTCATAGTAAAAATGATAAGCATGAACATGGACACGGGTATTGACACAACACAACAACACTAGCAATTTTTGAATATAACAAAAAAAGGTACCCTAAATGAAGCCTACATGTATACTTTCTAGATTATAAATTTAGTATTTTTTTAATTTTTTTGATAGTTTGTACCGAAACTTTAGGTAAAAGATATTATCTTTTTAAAACTATGAGAAGCGCGGATACTAATATATATACGACACAACAACATGAGCTATTTTTGAAAAATTATAATATAAAACAGCTGGTATGATACAGGTATAACATAAATACGATACGGTTACGACATCTTAAATGAAGTATTCATACTTTCTAACTTAAAAGTATAGAATTTTCCAATTTTTTTTCCTAATTGGTTGCACCGAAACTTTAGGTAGAAGTTATTATCTTTTTTCTCAAGGTCGATGAAGATAGATAAGGATTGTCATGCCCATAGAAACAGATTGAATCAGACCCATCAGCAAGGTAAAAATTGCAGACAGAGATCAGATTGTTGTCATGCCCATAGAAACATATTGAATGAAACCCATCAACCCAGCCGTTGATTCAAATCAAACCCACATCAGAGACGTGGCGATTAGCTAGCCAGAGGACTTTTCAGTTTTTTTTTTTTTTTTTGATAAGGACTTTTCAGTTATTATGGTCATAATATATAGAAATGGAAATTGTTTTCCAGTTTCCACTGTCAATCCAAAGCAATAGTATTCTAGAGAAAACAATGAGCTTTGAGCGTGTGACACCATGTGTATTTTCTTGTGCTGCTTTGTCAGCAAACGTGCCTACTTGCAATTCCCAAAGCTACATATATTCATTTATATTATAGTACTAATTTACTAATTTTTTTCCTTTGAATGCCAAACGAAAACAAATATATATCAAACTTAGGTCAGTGATTTATAAGTACTGAAACTTTAAGGCTTCCATTTTTTTTTTTTAACGAATAGTCAGACCCCATGATGGCACCATACCACACAGCTACAGTATAAACTACAGGAAACCCAGCTGTAAAATTCCCATAGACGAAAATACCCCCCAAATATACATGGTAATTACACTTCACATGCTTATGAAATTTTATTTATTTTTTTTTTTTATTTTTTATTTTTTTTTTGGGATGGCTCAGAACCTGCCTATAAGAATCTGATAGTGATAAACAAACATTATGGCTCAAAAGAAAATTGTACTTAAAGTTATGATTATATTTCATGTAATTAAAGTGAATACTATCTTCCAAAGACATATTCCTCTTTGCCTATCCTTTCAATCCTTAATAATATTTGGGTTGTGTTAATGGGCCGGAAACAGCTTTTAACTTTTTTTTGGTAAAATTTTTTGTCTTTTTCTGCGATTTTATGTCATATATTTTAGTGTGAAGTTAACTTTGTAGATAAATAAAAAATTAAAATGATCAAAATGACTGGTTTTATATCCTCTTCATTTATTTAATTTTTTTTATTAAATAGAACCTACTTTTATATAACCTTAACATGCATCTATGCCCATGCGGCGCTTGTTTAGCTCTGCCATAATATTTTACCTCTCTCAAAAAAAAAAAAAAAAAAAATTTACCTGAGGGAAATTAAAAAGGCAAACCCAGATGAAAAGATGGTTCAAAAATCATTGCGGTAACTGGTAAAAAATTCAAAAAAAACTTCATGATGTGAAAGAGATTAGGGGTCAAAGTGGTCCACAGGACCACAGCTGGTCAAAGAACACAAAGGTTAAGAAGACTTGGAGGTCATTTGGATTACATTTCATTCACTTCATTGGGTGTAGAGCCCAATTTACTTCTCTAGCCATTAGCCTATTTTAGTAGGATTTGACAGAATCTAAGTGTGAATTTACCTTTGCACAAAGCCTAATTTTGTATACCAAAAAATTCATCTTCAATTGCTTCAAAATTTTTAATGTTTACAAAAAATAATTGAAGAAATTAAAGGGCATCTTCAGTTTTAGGATGCCCTTTTGTGCATCCAAAGGGTCTCTCACTCCTCCACGTCGATCCATATTCTGCTGTCGATGGGAATTTTTTTTCTTTATTAGTAATTTAGAAAATTTCGACATCCATGATCCAATTAAAAAATTTGATTAAAAAACTAGATAAAATAATAGGCTTTCTCAGCCAAGCACACCAGATCCACACAAAGCTCAGCTGCAAAGGTTGAATGGAATCTCCATCTAGGCTAGAGACACACAGACAGAGAAAGAGAAAGAAAGATGTGAGATCTCAAAATGACCCATCACTTCTTCAATCATCAAGATCAACAAAACCCAGATGAGAAACAAAGAAATAACTCAAATAAGGTCACCACCAAGCCCCGAAAACCAAAAAATAAGAAAGAAAAAACACAAACCAATGATAATGGGATTGCTGAAAGCTAATTTTGATTCTCTTCTGAATTTAAAGTCTCTATTTCCAGACAGATAAACAGTAGAATTAATTAACAGCAACATCACGAACCCGTCTCCTTCGAAGGAGATTCAGAGCCCCCAAAAAGAGTCTAACCCCAAAAAAAAAAAAAAAAAACAAAAAAGTGAAAAAAAACAAAAATTTATGTACAAGTATATATCTTTCTCTTCCTCTTCCTTCTTGGACGCCAAGAAAAACTTTAAACTGGGTGTTTTTTTGCTTTACCCAATAACGATCTCATGGAAAGAAAAGAGGAAAAAGAGAGAGAGGCATGAGAAAAAAGAGTGAACTTTCTTTGTTTAGTCCCTCTAGAGAGCCATCTCTCTCTTTCCCTCTATAAAACTCATTTCTTTAAGAATCGCTATACTCTCTCCAGCAAATGAGCATAGTCACGCAGCGCCTCACGATGTAGAACCTTGCTCTTTGTTCCTTCACAAGCCTAGCACACTTTCTTGAGAAAGAACACCTTCTGTGTGAGGAAGAAGAAGAAGAAGAAGTAGAACTATTCTTCATGAAAGGAGTAGTGGCACTAGTTGCTGTTGTTGCTGCTGTGGAAGATCGGCTTCTTGAAGAACCTTCTTTCTTTGACAATTTCCACTTCTCGTCAAAGTAAAAGGGTGGTGGAGCTCCACTAATGGAAGTAGCAGTACTAGTGGATATTGAAGCCATGGTTGGAAATGAAGGAGTGAATTAAAAGACTTCGGCAAAGACACAAACTTTCCCAAAAAAAAAAACCAATTCGCTTTCTCACTTAAATCCCCTCGGCTTTTTTTTGGCTAAGCTTTTGGAAAACAGAGAAAGAGAGGGTGTGAAAAAACACAAAGAAACAAGAAGTGTAAGTGTAAAAACAGGAGGCAGTGAGTAAATGAGATCGAGTCAGTGTGGAAGAGAGAGAGGGTTAGGGTTACTATTTATAATGGGGTTTAGAGAAGAAAAGGAGTTGCAGCTAGGTGTGGCAGTGGGTATCACCTGGGCCTTCTTTGCCTCGAGAGGCCCACCTTATAGTTTTTTTTTTTTTTTTTGGGTAATATTATTAAGGTTTTTTATTTTAATTTTTATAGGATTGTTTTTTATTTATTTTTTATTGGTAAATAATATTATTATAATGAGGTAGGTTCCCAAAGCAAACGTCATGGGCTACTTAATTCAGTGAAAGGGGGGGGAGGGGAATTTAATGCAGCAAATCCCACTGAGCTGCTTGTGGGGCTGTTAACTGTAAAATTTCTTGGGTTTCAAGAAAAAAAGATGGTATTTTGAACTTTAAAAAGCTGCATTAGGTTTGTGTGGTTGGAATAGCTTATTTAATTTAATTTATATATATATATATATATATTAAATACAATAAGTTGGTTGTTTTTTCTTTCCCGAAATTAATTTAGGAATAAAAAGTAGATGGAATCCCCAATAAACAAAAAAGTGATAAAAACCAAAGAGTAAGACACGAAAAAGTAGTGACTTTTTGACAAAATACAAGAGAAATCCTAAATAAGACCCACATTGTAGAAATAAGCTAATTGAAACTTGAAATAAACTTCTTTTTTGAGGACTCGTGTAATAGAAATAAGTTAATTGAAACTTGAAATAAACTTCTTTTATGAGTCTTCATGTGAAACTTGCAAATATTGTACAAAAATAAGTTAAATAAAGCTTAAAAGTCATTTCAAACACACACAAAAGATAAATATTGTGGGTGGTCCTTTTTTCTTACCAAAATTTTAGTCCAAGCACACAAAATATTCATAATAAAAATGAGTGGTATTGGTAGATTGGTGTGAGCATAACATTATCTAAATTATAATTTATTACCTTAACAAATGTTTTAAAAAAAATTGTGAAAAATCAAGCGGATAAACATTGCACTTTTTACTGCTCCATATCACTCCATGTGAGAGAAGTGTGGGGTAGAAAAAAAAATCATTGAAAGGATTGAAAAATTCGTTTCTTTAAGATCACAGAAGATCAAAAAAAAGATCTGCTTTTTTGCAAGTAAACCAATTCAATTGGCAGGTAAAAGCTTTGTCGTGTAAAAGGGATTTGTCATTTGTGAGGTCGAGCCCTATAAAATTGAAATTCACGCGCTTAAAGTTTGTGGTGGCCAGGAATGTTAGACTGCACTGATTCCAGTTTCTAAAAGAAGTCACTCTGTACCCTGTAGAAACACACAAAAGAAGTGACTGTGTATGATGTGGAAGCCACCTTTTTTTTAATATATTTTTTTTTAAACTAGATATTGAAACTTTGTTGTCACTTATAATCACATTTATTAGGTATACACTTGGTTTGTGCTTGTTTTGCCAAATGAATGCTCAAAGATTATGGTTTTAGATAAATGAAAATAATAAATTGAATTGGCAGAGGACAAAAGTGTTAGGTAAGATTATTGAATTTGGGAAGAAAAGTTAAAACATTGATGTGGAAAACTTATTGTGGGTTACACATATGGTAGCATGGCAAACATTGTTTATATTTTGTTCCTTTTATCGCATTACTTCAATTCTTACATCACAAAACAAGAAGGTGGTGTTATATTATCTCTTAGTTATGTTCAATCTATTTTAACTTAAAATGTCATTTTATTTCTAGGCTCAAATTATTTATAGTTTTCTTAAAATTATTATTTTAGATGCAATTATAATTTAATACAAATTATTTTTAAGAAAAAAATAAATTAATAAAATTAATAAGCTCAATCAAACTCATTTAATATTAAATAGAGTAGTAAAAAACAATTAGTTATAGTTATTCAATTAGATATAGTTATAGTACCTCGAAAAAATATAATAATTTTGAGCCATAAGATATCTGTTCTTTAAATTGCAAATATAAATAGGTCTTGTTAATGAGTGTTCTTAAATCAATTGTTAATAAACTATATTAAGAATTTTTTGATAATATTTTTATGAAAATATATAAAAAAAACTGTTAAAAAATTAATTACTTTATTATTTTTCCAATAAATTTTTTCTAAGCTAATAACCATAGAGCATCAATTAACATAAATTATGCGTCTAACTGGAAAAGGTATGCCCATTGTGTTACTGACATATAGGATCCACACGCATAAATCCCACATGTCAGTGAGACAATGAACACATATGCCCGTTCCACCCAAGATTTTTTCCTAGCTTACATGATCGGAAGGCTAGCCTTTCCAAAGTTGCGTGGTTACAACAAGACTTCTAATGATTCTATCATTCTATGGCTAAAATTCAGTAATAAAATTAAGTAAAATTAATATTTAAAAAAAAAGAAATTGAATCTCATACGTGTCCCAATGTAAGGAAGTATCTTAGAAATGTAATGAAAAAAAAAAAAACCGAAAGAGAAATTTGTACTTTAACCTATCTTCTAGATTTCCCCTATAATCTACCAATTAGTAGGTGTCAAATCCTAAGCAAAAGAGTGACATCAACGGTGTCCTCTTGTTATAGGGAGTGAGCACCTTTTACCTAGTCTCGAAAGTATGGCCAAATTTTGTTGCCTCTGAATTCACACCCTCTTCCAAGTCCTTTATGCAGTGCACGAACCGCACCGACCATTAGATTTTTCTTTCTTTCTAGTTCCAAAGACCCAAAAACCGGCCAAGCAACCCTGGCTGTTCGATTATATATGTTTTTGCATCGATTATTATTATTATAGCTCTAGAAGAAAGGGTCTCTCTTTTACTCTGTTTTGTTCTTCCTTGCAATTATTATTATATATATATCCCCCAAGTGTTTTGCAGTAAGTAAAAATGATTCGGTAGATTTGACCTTACGAGGGAATGAGGCCATGTATATCGTGCCCTATTGGTTGTGTGTGGTCTGATCAATCTAATAACTTAGATTTCCCAAAGTGACATATCATATTGTATCAAATCCCATGGTGCCATTTTAAGCTTTGAAGACATGTACGTGAGGTGGACCTTTGATTCTGTAAAATCTTTCATCATGGGTTTTGTAAAAGTGATTGAATCTTTTTTTTGCTGAATGATTGAATCTATTATATACAGGTTGCCAAAGCTGTGATGGGAAATATCAAAGGTGCATATTTGTGATATCCCATCAAAATCACATTCTTGAATGATCAATTCTGTGATTCAAAGTGATCTGAACCATTTAGGATGCGACCGACTATCTTTTTTCCTTTTCTTGACAAACATAATAAATAGGTATGGGTGTTCAGAGTTATCAGAGCTATGGATGCGACTGATTATCCTTTTCCTTTCTTTAAGAATTATAGTAAATAAGTGTAGATGGTAGATGTTTGGAAAATGAAGAAATCCTGGGTAGTTAGATAATATTCTTTGGTCTCAATAATTAAATGAATAGTAAGATTCATTTTTTTATGTAAAAGAGAAAAATAATATTTATGGTATTCTTAAAATATTCTATCATTTTCAAGGTATCATGTTAAGACCTTAATTCATAAAAAAAAAAAAAAAAAAGTGTGTGTTTCAATTTTTCAATGATGACTAGGATACCCGTGGATACCAACAATCATACTTCCTATAGAGAATCGAATAATTGAAGGACCTAGCTAAGATTCAACATAGAACATCCACTTGGGCAAATTAACATACATGAATCACTATTCAAATAGTTTGATGGCTACTAATTAATTATCAAACTATCAACTTATGCTTGTTTGAAGTTTAAAAAAGGAGGGGGAGTAAAGTAGAAGGAGGGAGAATAATTCAATTACTTTGTTTGAAAGTTTTTTAAGGAAGGAAGGAGGTGGAGGAGTTTGGAGGGGTTTTAACCGCCTCTAACCCCTCATTTTTAATTTCTCCAAATTGGAGAGATTTGGAAGGAAAATAGAGTAGATAAATTATTAACTAGATAAATTTTCCAATTTACCATTTCTAAATTAATAATAGACCAATGTTGCAAGTCAATTTTCAAATAGGGGTAAATTTGTCTATTTCAATCATTTCCTCTCCTCTCCATCCTAATTTTTAAAACATCCAAATAAGAAGAAGGGCTAATTACTCCCTTCTCCCTTACTAATTTTAAAAATATTCAAATAAGGTAGAGGGGGAACCATTCCCCTTTACTCTCCTCCCCATTATTCCCCTCTACTCTTCTCCCTTTCTAAACTTCCAAACAGGCCATTAGTTCCAGCCCCATTACAAGTTAATTTTTTTACCCTTTATTAAATTAAAAAAAAAAATTTGGTGTTTGTGATTAAAAAAAAAACGTTTTATATCTCAAAAAAAATAAAAGAAAACGTTTTATGTAGGGTTAAATTTCAACTCATTTGGGAAGAGAGGGAAAACAAAAAGTTAAACAATGGGAATTCATTAACTTTATTTGGTATGGTGTTGTACACAATGGTCACCACTCTTTCCCCAACAACACATTTTTAAGTCTAGAGATCAGCTTGAGTTTTTCTAGTTGGTGTATAGGAACGGTGAATGGAATATGTGGACAGTTCTTAAGTTAAATCTTTTATGTTTTTTGTTTTATTTGAGAATTTCTTTTTTGTTTTATTTAATCGTCTATAACATGGTTCACATTTAATATTGTGGTCCCAATTTTGAATGTAGAAGAAAAAATAGTACACTCTAGTCTTTGATAGACTATAATACTATATGCCGCACGGGTGCAACTTTGACTCCTTTGAAAATGCTCAGAGCTGTAACTCATATTTTAACGCACGTCAATGTCAATGTGAAACAGAGCCAATTATAAATCACCATGCTAACTTCATCACGATATCCCATACCTCCTCCAAGGAAAAAGCGAGACAGCTTGATAAAAAACCAAGGGGATAGATTACATTTTATATTTTATGTACGGTTTTCTATAGTTTTAAAAGTTTTAAATTAAACAACAAAGTTTAAGATTATTACAATTTAAATTACATAATTTTGTTAAGGGAAATGTTTTGCTCCGTATTAGTATGTAGCAATTGCTGCATAATGGTTGTAAGGACTCAATTTGTAATGATCTCCAAGGAGTATTGGGTTCGAACGTTAAAAGTTCAAACAATAAAATTTATAAAGAGTGGGCTAAAATGGTAGGCCTTGGTGAACGGACAATCGTTAGTCATGGGGTTCATGATGATCACACAGAGGTGAACTGAGCGTATCCAAGAAGACTTTTTCCTCGACACAGCCTGAGTGGCTCCGGTCCTTGGACCTCGTCCGAGGAGTTTAATGTTCTTATTATTCTTTTTACGATAGGGTTCAATAGCCCTAGAGACGATCTGCCTCATGCCCTTTTTTTTTTTTCTTTTCTGGCTGCTTCTTCCTCCTTTTATACTAACTTTTCCCCTCTCTCAAACGTCCACGTGTAGGTTCGGCTTTTTAGGGCTGATACTTGTCTTGTCAGCTCATACCCAAAGTGATTGAGGGTGGTTGTAAAAGCTAAAGAGCACGACCCTGTCAGGCGTAGAGTACTTAATTGCAGTATTGACAGCCTTTCCCTTGAACCGCTTCTACACTGTACTCGCCCTTTCTTCTGGGAGTGCTCTGGGGGTTGTCTTTGATGACGTACCATTCTTTCCTTCTAAGTTTTGGGATGCCGAGACATGATCGTTCTCGGCTACACCTCTAGGCCATTCGGGTTTTCGTTGCACGTCCTCGGCAACGTCTCTCCTCGGCTCAGGTCTTGGGCCCTAATGTAAAGTGGGTCGGGATCACAAATTCTCTGGCCCCACAATGGTTATGTGACAGTAAAAAGAAAGTAACATGTATTCAAAGAAGGTCATGTGCATTAGGTGAACTCTTAGATACTTGTCACATTATTTTTGCTGTTACATAATTCTATATGTAGCAATTACTACATACTTATATGTAGCAAAACTTTTCCCTTTTGTTAATTTCAAATTAAATGTTGTACTTTTGAAATTGTGTAATTTTAAACAACTTAAAAAAAAAAAAAACCAAAAATCAAACCTACAAAGAAAATGTTTATTTTTAAACTAGTTTGGTGAGAAACCTTTTAAACCTTTCTTATATTTTTTTTTATTCGATGTGAATTTTGAAAATCTAACCGTTGGATTGCATGTTTTTATTATATCCTCCACACTTGTAAAATTTCAAGAATATAAAAAATCAATAATTATGTTATCAATTAAATTTCAAGTTTTTGTGGTCTAAAATTATCATAAAAATAAGTTTATTGATCAAATAATAAATAACATCTAATTTGAATAAAATTTGACATACGTGTTAAGAATATAAAAAAAACATTTAATCTAACTCTTAAATTTTCAAAATTCAATAAACAAGAGACATGATAAAGTCCAAACTCATCCAAAAATTGAGCCTTGAAAAATATCAAGCTCAAAATCCACCACTTGAAACTTGATAAGGTCCAGACAAAATGATTAGAAAAACAAAAACAAAAAATAGGAAACGACGAGCCCTACGATTATATAAATTATAAAATTAAGATAAGGGTTTTTTTAATTTTATCTTTTTGAAATGAGAAAGAGAAATTTTTAGAAAGAAAAAACAAATAAAAAAACGAATGACATCAGGAAATGTTAGTGAGGATCACATGGTGCACATGGAATCAGGTAACGAGGAGTGGGCCCAACCTTTTTTTTGTGTTAATTTTACTGTTGCTTCTTCTGTCGCTTTGCACACGTGTCAATCGGCACAAGGGAAGCTTTGTGTCTCCAGTCGCTCAGACCAAAAGTCCTCACTGGCTCTTCTTTTGGTCAACAATCCTTAAATTAGATAATGTTGATATTTTCTTTCTTCTTATACTAATAAAAAATTAAATATGTGTATCAAACTTTGCTCATTGGAATTAAAATAGAGTTTTGCAACTATTAAAGCTTCCCTAACCTTTTCTATTTGTGGGTAAGTAAAAATTCCGTACCCTCTCTCACTCTCCTTTTGTCATAAAGAAAAAGATGGCTATAATGCCAATGGTCCTTGACAACTTAAGAAAGAAAAAAGAAATCAATTGTTTTTGTAAAGGTATAACAAATTTTCTACAATTAATTCAAAGTCTAAGTTATAGTGCTTAGTTTTGGTGGGCATAATTATGCAAAATAATACAAAAAAGAAGAGAAAGAAGTTTTGTTAAGCAAAAGTGATTTTGAGAAAAATTTCAATCGTGTATACATAGAGGGTTGTAAAGGAACTAAACTATTAATAAATAACTTAAGCTCAACTTTGAAAAAAGCTTATTTATGTCATTTATTTACCATATAAACCAACTTAAGACTAAGTTTAAGTTAGAATATTAAACAAGTCAAACTCAAATACAAAAATGTGCTCATAAACAAGTTCAAAATGTGAGCTTGATTTCAAAAAAAAATATAATACTATTAATTTATATGTATAAAATTTTAAAATATATTTATATGTAATTGTGATTAGATTATATAAATTTGTAAAGAAGTTCATAAAAAGTTAAATTACAACTTATAATCTACTAGTAATATACATAGTCTAATTTTATAATAATTTTTTTAATAATACAAGGTTGGTGAATTTATTTTTTATAAGTTAACAAACAAAAAATTTTCTTTCTAATTAGCTCAAAGAATATATGTTCAATTATAATTGAATTATTAATTATTAGTACATTTACTATATATGTGAAATGAATAAGTTAATTAAGTAGTTTATTTTTAATACTTGACTTGGCTCGAGTGGTTTGCATTAATTCTATGCATATGAAACGAGAAGATTAGACTTTTATATTGAATTCCTTTTCTACAATTAAAACATTAAAAAGGATACTAAGGGGATTCAAAGTCTTCCTTAATACTGTTAAAACAAATGAGGCCAATTTAAAAAAAAAAAAAAAAAAATTCAACCCAATTTTCTTAGTTGGTGCGACTTCAAATCTAGGGTATCACAAGTAGCCCAAGCAAAATTTAGGATTACGGTCAATGATCATATATATAATTTAGTGGCATTATGTCCTCATTTGTGGTACCAAATTTGGAATCGAATCCTCTCAATTTTTTCTAAGCAAAAAAATTAGGAATATTAGAATGATGTAATAAAATAAATTGAATTGCCAAGAAATGAACCAATTGTTCTTGCATGAGTCTAAATCGAACGTTGTGCATTAGTTGAAAACATCGCCTTCACGTCGAAAGAGAAACTAGAAAAACTAGGATAATCTAATCAAATTGCAACCTATCATGTTTATGAAACCTAAACCTTGGGCTGCTCTTGAAACTCTCAACTTATCCTTAAGAATCAAAGATATATGGAGTGACCTTGAAGTCAAATAATTAGCTTGTACCTTCTTCTTGACAGCAGCGTATATCAAAATATACATTGGGCCTAGTATTCAGATTTGAACCGAATTCATACATTATACTAATCCATACTCTACTGGGGCACATTTTCCACATTTTTAGTTATCACTGTCCTAGTGTCTCCATGTTCTAATCAATTCTGAGCAGTGGAAAAGGCACAAACCAAAAGCACTAGACATAACCAAGGCACACTCTTTGGTGTTCTTCTCACATTTTCGCAATAGGGTATGATCAACTTGGATACTTCCGCATTTAAATGGCTATATATCACTCAATGTACTGCATGTGGTTTCAATGTATAAGTTGGTGATGATACAATGCATTTGAAATATTGAGTCTGCTGAAATATGACATCCTTACTATCTATGCAAAAAGTAAGGTTTTTTATTCATTCATCCAAATGTGATTTCTGGGAAAGTGAGCAAATCAATAATTGTACTCACATTTGTGAAGGGTTACCCTATTGACTATACGAATGCTTGAGCTTAAAGTTTTCATCTGTTCGTATAGAATGTATTGGTCTTCACCGGAGACGTGCATAATTCATGTCCTTGTTAGCTCGTTGGTTTGGTTAAATGCATGTAGACAAAAATCCTTGGAAGATAGTATATTTTCCATTCCCAGTGCCCACTGATGATGTTGATTTTTGTCTAGAACATTTGTTAGGGTTTAATCAACCTCTGCTTGACCTTAAAGTTTAAATTTGTCTCTAGCCATTGGATATGTATTGGTTTCAACAGAAGTTCATATTTTCTGGTTTAAATTCAGGTCCTTGTTTTGTCATCGGATTGGTTAAATGCATTAAGACAAAAGGATAATATATATAATTTTATGGAGAAGACAATCTGTTTTCCATTCCTGCTTATAATGCTGATTATTGTCTACAAAGTGGACATCCCAGACAACTTCCCATGGTTTAGGATCTGAGTTATGTATTACTATTCCATGAACAAACAGGAAATCTGCATAAATCCTAAGTCTCAATGCATGGGTATCTAAGTAAGTTACTTTGTTTTTATTCAAATGTGTAGCATTTGTCATTGCTAGCTAAAGCCTGTAAATTTCTCCTACTATTTCAATATCTACTTGAATGAGCAAATTTCTGATTTAATGCGAATCCTCTAAATCACATTACATGGACTAGAACTTGGAAAATCAACAAAATATCACCTAGTCTCTTATTATGAGGCAATGTTACAATTGAGGTTTCTCATAATCTCTTATATATAGGTGTCTTTACGCCCTTACACCTCTTTGTTTCTTTGCTATTTCAATTTATTTCCCCTAGATTTTCTAGCAAGATTTATCTAGAACTTAAGCACTTAATGTAGGACTTAACATATAGCTGCTCATTATACACTCAAACAATATATTAATCCATGCAAATCTACATAACCTGGAGTATCATATATTTTTTTTTTTGAGAAACACCTGGAGTATCATATTAATTCTTCATTTACTTTTAGTATTGCGTATATAACAGAATTTGGAAAATGACGCAGCTAACTTTCTAGCATGCCGTGCTGATGGGAAAGGGAACATTTGTACTAAAAAAATATTACTCTCCCTTTCTTCCCGTTGGATACTATTCAATGGTATCTTTGTTTTTGCTTTTGATTAGCTGAACTGACCAGTCAAACTCTTTTTCTCAAATGCATAATATTTTTGACTGCACAGGATATAGTCTGATCTATGCTTATGTACCGTGTAAAGAAACAAACTTAGATATAGCTTAGCCCCATTTAACTATTACAGAGGTAGCATCTGGGATCATGGGAATTGGTTAAGCATGCATTGTCTTTTTAATTAAACTTTATAATCATGTTATGACATTTTGTCCTACTCGGTCGTCACTCTTTTTTTGTTTTTCTTGGCCTTTGCTTTTCAATTGGACCACATGCATTGCTTTTAATGCAGCCATAGCTCTGCAATATTATTGTTCTCCCTTAACTTTTGAATGTGCTCACCAGCTTATCTTAATTATATTGTTTGTCTTTTTCTACAAAGATGGAGATTGGTGAAGCACTATTTTCATAATAGGAAAGTGTCATTTTAGTTTTTCATGTTGCTCTCCTTTCGTGTTCTTCCTCTTTTACTCTCAAAAATGGTGCTTTTCCTTTTAGTTTGGGTACTATGGCATTTCAAATGTAACATAAATGTCTAACTATGAGGCTATGAGCTTCTTATTTTATAATTTCTTTTCCAACATCACCACGAAAAATTTAGATACTAGCTAACACAACATCATACAATGTACTTGAACTTACTATCTCATTGCCCAAGAATACAAATATATATGGTAATTGCACTTAAAGAGCTAACTTACTCTGTTAGACTATTTGAAAATGTAATTACTTTTGAAAAGCTTAGGATACAATATTTTTTTTTATATTGTAATTTGTGTGTAGTAAAAATTGTATTATTGATGAACCCATATGAAAGCGATATTACTTCAATCACACAGAACAACTTGTTTGATTTCTATAGTTATTTTATTTCAGACTCCCAACAATAAGTTAGAAAACAATGATCTTATACCCTATCTGGTCAATTTAGCCGTTGTTGTGATTCTCAAGTGGGATGAACTTCTCACATGCCCTCCATGTGAGCTACCTTCAAACCAGCGGCGTAGTAAACCATTGAGTATATATTTAGAATTCATATATATATACCAACAACCCTGCAAAACTTAGTCAAACCCTTATATGTTACTTCTTGCACAAGAGAGAGAAACTGCCTTAAGGAGACATAAGACATCATTTCCCATATCTTTGTTCAAAGTAAAATATTTAATCCTTTTGTTGGTGTATTTATATTTGCTCAATTAATTTACACATAATTTGGAGCGACAAAAAACTAAGGCAAATGTTTGGATGCTACATGTTCTGCCTCTAGGTCTGGTTGTTAATTGATTGAGTAGTTGAATGATTAATTATTTCCCTATATAATTCATGGATATTTTGTGCTCTTTCTCAAACTATCTCCAACAAAGATCATGGAATTAATAAAGACCCATACTCATGCATTAATTTATTATCAAGCTAGGGTGTGGATAAAGATATACATACATAAATATATATATATATATATATATATTCATTCTCAAGTTTTGCCTGTCCATTACTTTTCTATTAATTGAGCCTTATTATTGCTTTCAGTGCTACACCAACCTTGGTGAATTTAATAACTAGATCTAATTTTAAAGCTAAAACAGCCAGGATTCATATATTGTGAATGTCAAACTATTAAACAACCTTTTTCCTCATATCAAACAACATCTAAGCTATTAAACAAACCTTTTTTTTTTTCTCTTGTATCAAACAACATCTAAGGAAATATACGTAAGTTTGATCATATTTTCACTTATTTTCTAACAAACAATAAGAAAATACATATACTGCTATGCTAAGTTAATAACCTATTGATGGGAAAAAAAAAAAAACACTTCTTAGAACGAATAATGCTTTTATTTACTTCATCATGCACCTGATGAGCGATGACTAAAACTTTCTAATCACTTGCTATTTGCTACATCTGAGACAACAATTTTCCTTGAACTTGTAGTGATAATTGTAGGTTGAAAAATGACAAAAACAGTGTTATTTATTATCACTATTCCGGCGCACTGTTTCTGCAGCTACATACGAAGCCTAGACTAGCTATACTACCTTCCAAAAACTACAGCTTTTGTATTTATATACACAAGAAAAGAAGAAGCAGTGTTTCTTTTTCTGAGCCGAGGCATCATCAATCATAAGCTATAAACATGCAATAGTACCCTTTTTTTTCTTTCTTTTCTCTTTTGTACTACATAATTTATTGAACAGAATTGCAAAAGTTGGAGCAGATACCATAAAGCACGCCATGTTTACTGGATGGGGTTTCATATAAGATTCGGCAACATGAGATGTGTCCCACACTTTCAATGCGCAAAAGCTGGTTGCAAACTTGCAATATTGTAGCTAACCTCATGCAACTTCTCTGCTAAAATATTGGAATGAACTAGCATTCAACTCTCTCTCTCTCTATTCTCTTATTGGCTAGTCTTCTGCGGCTATCTGCTTTTCTTTTCCTTCTTGAAACGTATGAAATCATAGAAAAGAAGATTTTAGTTTACCCAATCTACCCATGCAATTGAATGAAAGATTCTCTTATATATTTTACTTCATTTCCACTCAAATGTAAAAAAAATTCCCACTTGACTTTTACTATACTTATACTCAAAATGGGCAAATATTGTTGCAAAAGCTAGAAATCCTAGACCACACCTTTCCTGAACTAAGATTCGACAAATCAATAACGTATCATTAGTCTTTTAATTTGAGGCTTTGTTAACTTGAACTGAGTCATCAAATCTTTTACACTGCCGAGGCACCATTAAACATCGGCTGTGATATCTTTTAACTGTATAAAATAGAATTGCAAATATGGTTCATGCAGCAACTTCATAGCATATATACTGTCTTGTTTATGGGATGGGGAACACGAATCCTAAAAATATTTCTGATGTTTTTGATGGTATTTTTGTGTGGTTTTGAATAGCTAATTGACTTAGATCCAACAACAACAAAAAAAATGCTAACTTGGACCAGTCAAAGCTCTTCTCAAATGGTGAATATATGCTTGCAAATACACATGAAGAGCTGAAACAACCCGATTAAGTAATGAATAGCCGACTTCTGGGATCATGGGGCGGTTAACTTTTCATCTTAATTAAGCTCTTCATAAAGTTTTTTAGATGATTAAAACATTTTGTACTACTTGGTACGTGTATTTTTTTTCTCAATTAAAAGTTTGGGACCACTAACAAAGCTTTTCATGTAGGCATATGTGTTTACTAGCTTAACTTATTATGTTATCTATGTATTTAATATTCTCATATATACTACATTAAATTTCGTTTATGCTCTCCATGTTGCTTTGGCTTTTGCCTGCTTTCCCTCAATAAGTCAACAGAAGAATAAGCTTGAAACCTAAAAAAAAAAATACCTACCCTAGTCCTATATACTAATATCTCAGTATTTCAACATTATGATTCTTGATCCAAAACTCTTGTGGTGTTGGTTAGTCTTAACCATGAGCTATGTCTCATATTATATAGTCTGACATAAACTACACAATCATTGAAAATGTCATATAATGCTAGATGAAGTTACCATTTCACTATCCAAGAAATAATTTTGTTGTATTATCTCAAGTTGTAGTATAGCTAGCTATAATTGACTTAAATCTGTTAATTCAGTTTATGTGATTCATATACACCATCTTTGATTCAAAATTGATTGCATATCTAATACTAATCACAATATTAAGTACGATGATATTGGTCTTTATAAGCTCAGTTGAGTCAGTTCACATGCGTCCATGTGAGAAGCTAGGTACTGGAATTTTTTATATCAGCTAGCGGTGTTATATAACTAATTGACTAGTGAGAAAGATAGAACGTTAAACCTTTCATTGCTAATATATATCTTTGCTTAAACATGATTTGCAGTGACAAGAAATCCTATACAATGATTGAATGCAATCTATTTTGTCTTGAGCACTACTCTCTTGGCCGACCTTCATGATCTTGTGATTAATTTCGAGGATATTGGAGATTATAATGTCATATGTATGTGTCCACTGGTCAGATATTAATATCTCCAAATGATTTAATTTACATTTTTAGTCATATGCTCTTTAAAATTGTTGCAACAAAGTTGCAATTATATAATTTGACGTGAAAAATAAAAATTCTTTGTTAATATTTCAATCATTAGATTTTGTTCTTGATGAAGCAATTGGGAGGATATCATGATATGATTAAGCAGTTCTTGTGTATACAAGTTACGACATTATCCAAAAACGTAATGCGATTTATTTGCAATGTGAGAGGCATAAGGTTAGCAAAATAGAACAATTTGTAGGATTTTATGGGGGCATGCACATGTACAAAAGAATCGAAGCAATGCACCAGGAATATATTCCTGCATAAAATGATTTCCATGTAAAATGTGGCTAAATATTGGCCATTATATTTATGGATGTAAGCATTTGGGCTGGTCTAAGCCCAAAGAGGTGCCCATGTGGGAAACCCAATTTTATAACCTTTTTTTTTACCCCAAAAGAACACTTTACATTTCTTGCAACTATATAAGTTTATATTATTAATACAAAAGTTGTCCTCCAAACTAATTTGGAAGAATCTTCTCCAACTCACTTGGTGATAACTTATAAATCCATTCACATATATAATTCAAATTAGTCATATCACTCGTTAAATAGATTATGTAGCTAAAAGTTGTGTGAATTGTTTTTATTAGTCTCCATGTAATGAGCCAAAGGAATTTTCTTCCAAACTGGTTTAAAAGTAAACTTTTTAATATTTTTAATTGGTCTTGTTAACGGGTGTCTTAAGACATTTGTTAATAGATTATTTTAGAAAAGTTTTAAAATCATTTTTATGAAAAATATAAAAAGTTGACAAAAAAGTTAGTTACTTTTTTTATTTTTCCATAAAATTTTTGTAAAAATAGTTTCCAAACCAACACTTTAGGGCATTTGTGAACATTTCTCATTTTTAATTATACATACTTAAAAAAAAAATATGTGAAACCCTTTATGGCCAGCCATCCATTTTCCATCAAAGCAAGAATTATGACTGACATTTGCAAGAGGCAAGGCTCGTGAGTACAATGAAGAGAACTTGAAACGATCGCGTGATTGATCCTTTTATGCGGTAAGAAAAAGAAGGCATATGATTGATCTTATTTCGAAGAAAGGTCACACACGAGATTCTTGTGAAGAGAGATAGGAATAGTTTGATAGTTGAGAATGAAGGGATTTGAACTCTAATGTTTTTGTTAGAAATACTAGAAAGTATCAACCAATTGATTTAAGGCTATTGGCTTGAAAAAAGAGAAAGGAATCCAAATTTTATGTTTTTAATGTGGAATTGCACTCTACTTTCATTTTCCCTAGAAAGTTATTTGTTCATACCTCATTTCAGTAAAAAATTTAAATTTTTCTCCAAAATGATCATATTTAAATTTTCAAATATTACCCTATTCCATTCAAAACATCACTATTCCGCTAGGCAAAGTTGTTATGAAGGCCAGATACTGTATCTGAGTTTTGAATATTCTTTTCCTTAAATGTTTTTGTGGCCTAAAATATTGATTAAAATTCCAGGATTTAGATAAATTTTTTTTTTAATTGTAAATGAAGTTTAAAGTTTTAGTTAATCAACCATTTGTGAAGATAACCAAATTAGGCCTATCTCCACTTGTAGAAGCCCAAGAGCACAGGTGCTTCAACATAGGCCCATGTCAAGTCTCGCTAAGATAGTAACATCACGACGGCAGCCCAACAAGTAATTAATCTATATAATTTCTGTTGGGCCCTGCAGGTATAAGCACATGACAACCACCTTTAGGCCCTGTTTGGTTTGGATGATTTTAGAATGAATGGAAAAAAGGGAGAGAAAAGGAAAAATTAGTGTGCTTGGTTAGAGAAGAATATATATATATATATATATATATGAATTTTTTTAACGTGTGCCCTAAGGGCATATAATAATTTTTATTTTTGAATTTTTTTTTTTTGAAAATTGAAAAAGTATTAACTATTTTTTCAATTCCAAAAAAATTGTTTCCAAAAATAGATAGTTTAATGTGTGCCCTTAGGACACACATTAACCAGACCCTACATATATAAAGGGTGAAAACTGGTGGGGTCTAATTATTTATTTCTGTGCCCACCAAAATTCCCCCATTTAGGAAGAAAACTTGAGAGAAAAAGAAGCACAACTAAGAAAGACCAAAATAACCCTGAGTTGTACACAACGTTCTCCATTTGCTTTTGTTGTTTTTTTCTTCTTCTGTCATTTACTTTTCTGACCACCTGCTTATTCTTTCTTCTGAGTCTTTTTTCTATGGGTCCGGTTAATGTGTGCCCTTAGGGCACACATTAAACTATCCAATTTTAGAAACATTTTATCGGGAATTGAAAAAGTTGTCAATACTTTTTCAATTCCCGATAAAATATTTCCAAATATAGGTGGCTTAGTAAAATCCTTTTTCTATTACTTTTCATTCGTTTGTCTTTTTCTTTTTCTTATTTTTGGTGTTCATCCATTTTTTTTCTTTTCTCATTTGTCTTGATTTTTTTTAATCTTTTTTTTCCTCGTTTGTTTTGGATTTTTGTACTTTTTTTTTAATGAAGTGCACAATCATACACAAATTTTTAATAAAAATATAATTTGTTTTTTTTTTAATCTAATAAGGGCATGAGAGTAAATTTATACAAATTACATTTTCCATATTCTCAATATCCTTTGCCTATAAGCTTGGTCTTTCTACTATTATCATTGAGGGAGATTCAGAAGTGTTCATCAAAGTTTTGAGGAGAAAAAAATGAATCCCTTACATCTTTTGGTCACCCACTTGCTTTTGCAAAGCCAACTATAGATGCCTTTGGCAGTAATTTTTTTTTTCCCCATACTTGTAGACTAGGCAATTTTGTAACTCACAATCTAACTAAATATGCAAGACATGTTAGTGGTTTTTTAGTGTAGATGGAGGATGTTCCTCCACATCTCCATGATGTTTTTCTTGCAGATTATGACTAAGGTTTTCATTTATTTATTATTTTTATTTTTATGTAAGTCCGAGGTTTCTTCTAAAAAAAATTAAATGAATTTTTCATCTCTATTTTTCCATCATCCCAACCAAATACATATAAAGAAAACTAAATCTCTTCAATTCTATTACTTTTCTATCCCTTTCCCATTTTTTATCCTCCAACTTTTACACCTCTTCAACCAAATGGACTCTTAGGAAAACATATCGAATCATAAACTGAATTATGATGCTTTAACTTTTATTATTATTTGAAAAAGCTAGAGGTATTAAAAAATTTACGACATATTTACAAACTGATTTAGTAATGAATGAGATTGGTGGATTTAAAAAACATATTAAACAAATGTCATGATTATTTTTTGGTGATTGGTAACACATCATTTTGTAAAAGTTATGTACTAGATTTGTAATCTCCCTAACTAGCAACATTTGGGGGTAAACTAAACGTGATCCAGACATCATTCCTTTGAAATTGAAGCAGTTCATCATGCATAGCTTCAACCCAACTTTCATCATGAAGAGCTTCCTCAACCTTGGTGGGTTCAACCTGTGATAAATAACAATAATAAGACACAAAATTAGCAACACATTTATCAACTATACGTTTCCTTAGTGTAAGTTCATTTATGTTTCCCACAATAACTTTAGGAGGATGATTCAATTTAATCCTGGAGGAAGGTCCTTTCTCTTCATGGGATTCAGAATCAGGTGAGATAGGCATGTCTGCTGAACCTTCTACAACACTTGGAGTGGCGGGAGTACTTGGAGATGTGGGCTCTTGATCAACAAGTTCTTGACCATCCTTGGGCTCGGGAGGAAGAATTTCTTTGGGGATCTCCTCACTAATTTTCTCTGAACTGGACTTTGAAGCTTCATCAATAACAACATTAATAGTTTCCATTACCTTCTTGGTTCTTTTGTTGTATACCTGATAAGTATTGCTCGTAGAGGAGTATCCCAGAAATATTCATTCATCGCTTCAGGAGTCAAATTTGCCCACATTCTTTCTGTTCTTGAGAATGAAACAAGTACTTCCAAAGATTTTGAAATACTTAACATTTGTCTTCCTTCCCTTCCATAACTCATAGGGAGTCTTCTTGGTACCAGGTCTGAAGTACACCCTGTTAACCGTATGACATGCAGTGTTTACGATTTCTCTCCACAAGTTTCTAGCCACATCCTTGTTGTGCAGCATGGCTCTAGCCATTTCTTGAATAACCCTGTTCTTTCTTTTTACTACACCATTCTGCTAAGGGGTAATAAGAGCAGAGAATTCTTGAGATATACCTGATCTAGTGCAAAAGGGCTCTATGTACGAGTTCTCAAATTCTTTACCATGATCACTTCAAATTCGATCAATCTTTAAGCTCTTCTCATTTTGTAATTTTGTGCATAAGGCTTCAATGTGCTCAGGAGCATCTGACTTGGATCTTAGGAGAATGACCCAAGTGTACCTAGTGAAGTCATCTACCACAACCATGATGTAACTCTTCCCACCAAGAGACTTGGTTCTAGTTGGACCCATGAGATCCATATGTAGTAGCTTAAATGGTCTAGATGTAGCAGATGTCTGAGTGCTCGGATGTTTGGCTTTCGTCTATTTTCCAAGCTAACATGGTCCACACACCACATTGTTCACTCTACTGAGTTTTGCTATCCTCAAAACTGATTCTTGCTTAGATACAATTGAAAGATGTTTGTAACTAGTATGTCTCATTCTTTGGTGCCATAAATCTTCATTTGACAAACGAATGCTATTGCACACAATATCAGCATCAAGGACCAAACCATAACAATTGTCTAGAGTGCGAACACCACTTATGAGTTTTTTTCCAGACTCATTCAACACATGGCATTTCTCTTTTAAGAACAGCATCATAAAGTCTTGATCACATATCTGACTTATGCTTAACAGGTTCACTCTCAGACCTTCTACATATAGCACATTTGCAATGTCTAGCAGTCCAGGTAGAGAGATGGTTTCCTTTCCTTTAATCTATGATTTGCTCCCATCACCAAAAGTAACATTACTACCTTGCTTAGACTCAAAGCCCTTAAAGAAAGATCGATTTCCAGTCATGTGTCTTGAGCAGCCGCTATCAAGGTACCACAAACACGTGTCCATAATGTAAAATGCAAACTTCATCATGAAGCACATCTCATGCTTAGATGACAAATCAGTAGGAATGGTGTTTTTTCTCATCTGCCATTTATGAACAAAGTTTTTAACTTTCACTCTTCTCAGACGAACCCCTCTGCACATTTTTATTTTGAGATAAACTAGTTTCTTCTTTGTCATGCTAAGATCTTTTCCAACATGATGGATTTCAAATAACTTTTAGACTTGCATTTTCTGATACACTCAATCAAGTAGAGATTAGAAAAACAAGATGTATTTGAAAACAAAGATCTTTTCATGCCAGTTGTAGCCATGACAACAGGGGTCAATGGATTACACAACAAAGATTAACCCTAATCAAAGTGTGCCTGCTTTGATACCACTTAATAGACCAAGAATGTATTGACCCCTTGTAATAAATTAACCAATTAATTAGCTAAGTTAATTAATTAATTCAATTTACATGTAATACGTGTGGTAACACAAATAAATCACTAACTAAGTTAATATGCAGCGGAAAATAAAGTTGACACAATGATTTATTTACGAATGGAGAAAACCTCCAAGGCAAAACCCCACTAGGTGATTTTAAGGTCATCACTTCTGAGAATCCACTATTATCACAACAAGCAGTTATAAGTAAAAGAATCTCAGTACCTTATACTAACTTATAGTTGAACCCTTACCCCATTACCCAATTGGACTTGTTCTGTAGTGACAATCTCTCCTTTTCAATGCACGGCTCCTAGTACATGACTAACCAATCGATACACAGATCCAAGTATGTGACTAACCACCGACTTGAGAAGGATGTTGGCTGCAATATTCTTCAGTTCATCAACATGATGAAGATCACGAAACTCCTTGGTTACAAAACCCTACGGCGTACAAATGCAGCAGCTTCTTAAAGATAAAGATGAACTAAGGCAGATATCTCTGGTCACAATATGCTTGTGAAAAACTTTTACATTAAGTTGCATCAACTGTAACAGTCCTTAAAATAATCTTTATATATTTTTAGGGTTGTGAGAAAAGAAAGCCTAAACAAATATACACGGATTGGAGTGAAATCAATACTAAAAATCTGATTTTCGTAAATCTAGATAGATAGCTTATCTATCGAGTAGCTGTTGAGCATTGGACTTACACAGCCTTTTAAACCTCAATAGATTCTATTTATCGAGCTAACTGTCGAGTTTTAAAATCCAGCACTTCTTCACTTAATTCTTTAACAGATTTGCATGGTTTTAAAACTTGGACTTGAAACTTTGTTTCTTGAAGTATTAAATGCATCCTAGATCTACCTAATTACAAGTATAGTGCATTTTGTCAAAGGATTAGCCAATTCTAAATGACATATATTCCTAACATGATTCACATATGTCCTAACATGCTTCTTGTCCAATAGTTTATGCATGGGATGGATCCCACGTTTATTTGTCAAAAAAAGAAAAGAAAAAGGAGTGGGTCCCACGTTTTACACCTCACACGATTAGAATGGGTCTCATGTTTTACACTTTCACTTGTATGAAATAATTTCCAATTTAATGCTAAACACCTGCACCTCTTTTTAAAGTAATATATTAATTTAATGCATTTGAAGAGATTAAAACCAAATTCACCATGTTAGAAGTATTGGTTAAATAATTAAATTTATCATATCCCAATAATTTAAGTTTTTGAGACAATTTGCTAATTTAACATGGTATTAGAGCATGAGATCATGAGTTTGATCATTGTTTTCTCTACTTTACCTCTCATTTAAATTTTCACGTGTTAAGCCTCACTTATTAAAAGGTAATTTTGGCCTACATGTGAGGGGGAGTATTAGAAGTATTGGTTAAATAATTAAATTTATCATATTCCAATAGTTTAAGCTTTTGAGGTAATCGGTAATTTAATAGAACTTACTATTAATCCACACCCACAACATCGGGTTGTGTGTGTTTTATTTTTGCTCTCTGTAAAACACCTAGGAATAGGATATACTCATATAATGTCCTATTTTTCACTTGAGTGCTTCTAAGATCATAATTTTTGTGTCACATATGTGGCAAATTGTAATAGAATATTTATCCAGTTTATAAGAATTCACAATTTTTCTCAACTACTGGTATCAAAGTTATAACAAAAATTATTCGACAACAGTACTGCATACAAAATTTCAATTCTCACTCTCTTTAACACAAAAGACTATGATCTTGGTAGCCATGAACCTAAGCACAATGAAGTTAGAAGCAACTCTCTAGTGGAGCTTCCAGACACAACCCATGCATAAAAATATGCAACTCACAAAGTGATGACTAATATCCATCTCATTGAGTGATGTTGAAAGCGTGCAGAGAATCTGTATTAATTCTTTAGCACATGTCAAGAGCTGATTTGCTCAATAAAAGGAAAACCAGTCCAACAAGAGAAATTCACTTTGACTTTTTCCATCCTTGAACCAACTCCATACATTTAATTTGGCAAGCCCGTCGTCGTCCCTCCTAGAGAGAGAGAGAGAGAGTAGAAATGACAAGTTTATAAGACATTTTCTTAGTTGAAATGAGTTAATGGGGTCAAATCAACTTGGTCACATCAGATGGAACAAAATGGCCAGAGATAGTAGAGCTCTTGAAATCCGAACCTAACTAACCCTTGCCTTGCGTTGCATGCCATCATCAATATTATCATGCATGTGATCACAGTTTTCACATTTTGCTATTACGTTTACTTTCTTTCACTATCAAGTTGTATCAACCCATTTTATCATCTCACATTTGACACTCTTTTCTGTAACACTGCTATGAGAGAGAGAGATTGAGTTTTAAGACTTCAATTCAAGCATCCAATAACTTTAAGAAATGTGTCAAGGGGAAGAGTAGTGAAGAGGACCCAAATGGGAAATTAATGCGTGGGGTTCTTGAACTCATGGACAAGGCTCGCCCCCACAGTTACTGAACAAGAACAACCAGAGCTGAGCTAGCTAGAGCCTCATCACTCAGATTCCCCCACGAAAATCCAAACCTTTCTCATCTCTCGATGGGATCGATTGGATTTCTTTATAGCAATGAACACGACTACCTAAAAATTCTCATTATACAAATATAATTCAGTTAATGTATGTTCTTAAAGCATTCATTAACAACTTATTTTAGAAAAAAAATTTATCAAAAATTGAAAAAATTTGTCAAAAAAATTTGCCAACTTTATAGCAATGAACACAACTACCTAAAAATTCTCATTATACAAATATAATCTAGTTAATGTATGTTCTTAAAGCATTCATTAACAACCTATTTTAGAAAAAAAATTTATCAAAAATTGAAAAAATTGTTAAAAAAATTTGACTACTTTTTCAATTTCTAATAAAATTTTTCTTAAAATAATTTACTAACATATATCCTACACGAGTACATGATAGTAAAACCATACCGACATTACTGCTACAGTTTTCTAGACTGTCACTGTACTAATAAATCCGAATCACTTTTACTTCTTCGTACCTAAGTACTATAGTGATTCTCAACAAAAAAAAGGAAAAAAAAGAGTACTATAGTGCAATACTACAGTCGCCAATTCAATTTTGATAATTACTCATATCACAGTTATAGCAAATGATTTATATAAACTAATATGATTCATGACTGATTGTGAATAATGTCCCTAGTATAAAGACTTCTTTCTTTTTGGATTAACAATTAGGACTATCCAGGCCTTAATTAGCATCACTCTTAAATGTTTGAAAAATGAGTAATTTAAGTTCAAATTTTATTATATGGGACTTAAAAGCAGATGTGTCAACAATAATAATATAAGTGTAATTTAGATATTTATTTAGGCTTTTACTAACATATGTCTTTAGTACCATGTTAGTAAACCATTTAAGGAAATGTGTTTTATAGAAAAATGAAAAAGTGATTAATTTTTTTGACAGTTATTTTTATTTCTCATAAAAAAATTCTTAGAATGAATGATTAATCGTTTAAGGCATACATTAATCCGACCTATTTATTTATTAGTTCTTATAATGACCCCAATTATATTCATTGTTAGGTCAGTTTTGAATTTTTTGTTGTTGTAAATTTGCATTAATTTTAACAACTTCCAAATAAAGTGTTAACATCATTGAACGTTTCAATCACGCATGCAATTTATGAGAAAGATTGTAAGAAATTTGATGTTGATATTATTGCTAAAGGGTCAAAACTCGAAAACCAGTGGGAATGAGATGGCGTGTATAGAGAAGAAAAGGGGGAGCAGAAAGAGGGCTATCCGATGAGTAGGGTGAGGGCAATGGTATTTCCATTTGGAGTAAGCTACTGATTCAGTTCACTGTATATATAGCTTCTGTTGTTGTTTAGTATGCAATTGTCTATGCAGTATTTTCCAGCGAAATTTCTGGGATTGTTTTTGTTTGACAAATCCTTTGAGTACTTAGCTAGACTGTCGCCTAGATTAGGGCTACTTCTTCTTTTTTTAATGAAGTAAATTAGGGCTGCTTGATTCAACAAAGAGCCAGAGAAAAAGAAGAGTGACATTGATATTCATTAGTCAAAAGGTCGAGTTATATTAAAATCTTACTAGAGTCGCCTAAGACAATTTTGGTACTTACTTTCTTTTTAAAGTTTGTTGTAGTATTAGCAAGCAGATCTGATTTTACCTTGGTCTGACTGCTAGTTTACATTTACCTTCTAAGGTGAAGTGGTTTTGGAACTTGTTGAGTCCGTGCTTGCTAGCTCTGACAAATCAGCAAAGACAAATCAGCAAATTTATGAGACACCTGTGAGAACTGAGAAGGACCCGGGTCCTTCTCAGTTCTCACAGGTGTCCCATAAATTTATCTTCCACGATGGAAGTGTAAATTGTTATTTGATAATAATGCAACTAACTGTGTATATGATATTTGATTGGAGTATCAAAATGTCCGGGGATTGGCTACAGCTCAATAGTGAAAATGGTATCTATGCTATTAGAAAAGATCGACAGGAATTCTCTCTTTTGATGTTTTCTTTTTAATGTTCAAAAGAACTGTATGAATAATTAACAATAAAATATACAACTAAGACAAAAATAGTAATAAAAATAAATAAATGAAATAGAATTCCTTTGTTGGTTAATATCTTTTTCTTATACTTTCTTTCTTCTTCTGTACCTTTTACATCTCACTTTAACACCCCCCCCCCCCCTTTCTTCCTTTTAGGAATGGATTGTAATAAATAAACTAGTACACAGTAACGTAAATAGGTATTAGTCCAGTGGTTGCACCACTATAGATATATGATATATCATAAAATAAAAATAAAAATGAAGGAGACAATTTTAGCTTGGCTATGAGCCAATTGAGACAAAGCAATAGCAATTTGGTTAGCCTCCTTAAACATATGGGGGATCTTAATTTCTCCAGAGGAAACAGTGAAAGAGACACTTGCAATTATTAATGAATGAAATTAAATAAGGGTTAAATTTCATAAACTATGTTAGGCTCATGTGTTTTTGGTAATGTCAAACCATGTCAAATCTTAAAGTTGTAATTGAAAGCCAAGTTAAAAACGCAAAGTTTGCTTAAGAAAAACTCAAGAAAAATGCATTTTCAGCATGTATCTCGATAGTAATCTTGATACTACCTCGATATCTCTCGATAGTAGCTCAAAACCTACTGCCTCCTTGACACAAGCTTGATACCTCCTTTATACATCGACCTTCGCGGATTAGTTTGAACCAGTATTTAAAGGACATTATAAATTATCTATTAGAAGGCTTTTCAAAGAGAGAAATACTCTGTTTATATATGCGGTTGGGGTTTTGTAACCAAGTTTTCTCTATTTTACCAAACCAAAGAGTTTCAAAGTAGATTTGAAGATTCCATTGGTGAAGAAGTTAAAGTCATAGCAACCACCACAGACCTATTACTATGAAGAAAACCTTCAAGAGGTTCTTCCAAGTCAATTGGAGGTTCCAATTGTGATTGTGGATAGAGTATTCATATATTGGAGAGTTCAGAGATTTTAAAGTGATAGAAATTTTTTTACTGTAAGTTCATCTACTGGGTTTATAAAATCTAAGAACAAAAGTTTTGTACTAGATTTAAAACTTCTCTTTACTATAGTGGATTGCTTTTTAGGAATGTTTTCCCTAAGTTTTTTCTACTGTAAAACTAGTTTGTTTCATTTGTTTTTTTAGGTTATAATATCTTGTCTTATTTACTATTTCGTTGTGCGTAATTTTGACATAATATTGATATTTGTTTGTTTGAACAAAGATTGTTCATAATAGATCTAATTAATAATTTGGATTTAAAACTTGTTAATTTTATTAACCGAGATCTAACTTTCCCAACGAACTGTTAAAAAAGGAGATCACCATTAGAGCATCTAGTACTTCAACCCCCAAACGAATGAAAACCATAGAATGTGCAAGGTATATGATATCTTAATTAAGTTCCCAAAGTTTAGTTGCCACCTTAGAAATTTTACCAATGTGATCACGAATAAGCCATCCGTATTAAACTTAACCTAATCAAAATCCAAAGAATGTTATTTAATTTCCACAAGTGTCACCTATTTGATAGCCTTGGTCACATGCCCTATAACTGCTAAAAATTTATATCAATGTCATTTTCAACTTATAACTTCATGTTTAAAACAAATTCACCATTATTATAAAACTTGACTAAAAAAAAAAAAAAAAACCTTCTTGGAGTGCGCATAAAAAGTGTAGTATAAGTACATAGGAGAGTAGATATTTATATTGGATATGAAAAATAAAGAAGACAGGTTGTAGGGCACGAGAAAATCATGTAGCCCCCACCTGGTATAAAAAGAAGATCTCTCAGTAAATCAATGCGGAAGCACAGCAACTTGTCTTCTACTCTCTCACTCTATGAGTATGACGATTGTATGAGCAAAGCTGAGAGACTGAGCTGTAAACATGTGATCATATATGATTGTGAGGAGGACTACCCATGTCACCAATCTCCTCCTATAAGTTTTGTTTTTTATCACCAGTTTCAAAAGCATAAAGAAGTGCGATTTGACAGAAGAACCAGGGACGAGGGAAATGGGAGTACAATCAATATTGTGCCCATACATCTACTGATTAGAGCTGATTCGCTATTAGGGTTTCAGCCAAGTGAGACCAAAACAATAAATAAACAAAAAAAAAAAAAAAAAAGCTTAAATTCCTGCTTAATGATGTATTTTGCGCTTAGAAAATACAGTAATGCTATTTACAAGAAGGTTCATCTCATTGATTACTTTATTGAATCCTAATCATCGTCATGTATTTAGTTTTCAAAATTAACAATGTAGATGGGGAACTTCAGGAAGAAATCTACATAATATATATATATATATATATATATATATAACACTTTAAAGAGCTTAGTATTATTTTGGGGTAACTAAATAGTTGATGAGGGGACAATGTGAGTGGGTGAATAAGATGAACCACCGAAGGACAAGATTGCGGTTGATTGAACGGGATTCTCTTGATAAGCTAATGGTTCTTTTGTGAAAAGGAGACAAGAGACCTACTTTGTAACTTGGATCGACCTGGTTGGACTTATGGAAGTTTAATGGTTAAGTTAGAGAAATAGGATCTCTAATACTAAGAGCAGCAATGTGGATAAAACTTTAAGCAAAGTTCTATATAAAACTATATATAACACTTCAAAAATTTTAGAACTAAATAGTTGATGATTATTTAGGGGACAATGAGTGCGGTGAATATGAGCTAACAAATGAAATCAGAGGAGGAAAAAACTAGGGTTGATCGAACATGATTCCCTTTGATAAGCCAATGGTTCTTTTGTGAAAGGAGACTAGAGACCAACTTTGCAACATGGGTCAACCTGGTTGGGCTGGCCTAAGGAACTTTGCCTTTGCTTTTGTACTGAGACGTGTCATCCCGAATTGAGGACATCCTATCAGCTGACCTAGGGAATTCATTCCAAGCGCTCTAAAAATCTTGATAGGACGTCCTCGATCCAAGATGGCATGTCTCGAGTTGTAACCAAGGGACAAGTTCAATCTAATTAAAAATGCAATTAAAGGTGGGTAAGACACAATAAATACTAATGTAAGATAGGACTACCAACTACCCAGGTCCTAATGATTCTCTTCTTAAGGAAATTTTTATGGTTCAGTTACGATATTTTTCTCGATATCAATCCCAATTTGTTGGTGAAGTTGAACATGTCATTGCCAATTATGGGATTGATTGGTCAAGGAGATTACAAAGGGAAGTTGTGTAGGGAATTAACCCAAAATTCCCAAACCTGTGAGAAACAAAATAGAGAAAACACACGTCAAAGAAAAATTAATCACACGCACAAAACAGTATTTACATGGTTTGACAATTTATCTACGTCCACGAAATTGTAAGGATTTCACTATTATTAGGAAAAAATACAAAATGCGGCAGTACAGTTTTTCTCTATCTCAAAAACTACAACAATAAACTCTAATCACTAAAATTGCGTTTTTTATATCCTGTGCACAGGATTTACAATGGGCTACAAAACGAGCCACAAAACGGGCCAAATTTTTTTTTCATGGGGGCATTGCCCCCGAACCCTCAGGAGGCTTATTCATGAGCACTACGGCTTGAGCCTGTCGGCCCAAGCCTCCGCTCCATAAATTAAGCCTCAGAAAATCTTCCATTAAAAATCAAGCAATATTATTTGGGTCGAGTCATCAACCGGATCAAACATTTTGTTAGGGTTGAATAGATCTCCGGTTCGATAATTCAAAAGTATTTATCCTAAAGCCCAAGCCCACCATTTTATCTAGTATATATGAGTCCCTACAAACGCTTTAATGGACATAATTCATATGCATTAATAAGTCTACTTACACATTAGCCTTCATGATTTTTTTTCATAATAGTTGAGTTGGTAGGCTGTAGGTGTAAAAGTGATGTTACATCAATAATAATTTGTCATATGAATAAGTTGTGAATAAATTTATAAATTTTTTATGTATCTCAAGTATTACACTTCATGTCATATTTAATTTGAAAGAGATCAAATCCATCTCTAGCATTATTAGTCTTCATGACAAGCATTGGTGTGCCAAGTTGAAAGAGCCATTTAACAGGTTTAGATTACATGGTTCTCTATCTCTCAAGTCTGTCTCTGATAATATATTATAAAACAAAAGGTCTATTTGTGAGGAGAGTGTGATCAAATTTGGCGCTATAAGCCTATAAGGGAAGAGCCATATATTTTTGTCTCAGTGATGTATGTCTTATTCTGATTATGTATAGTAGTTTCTTTCTTGGTCTAGTTCTCTGCTAGCTAGTATTTATTGTATTGGTTTGGAAGTAACTGTAATTATGTCAACAAATAGGTTAGCCTCTTTCACATTCTTGCTAAGGGATATCTTGGATTGTTAGTTGGTATGTCATGTAATTATCACCATTTTTGGCTCACTGGAAAAGCCAATAAGCTGTATGGCATTGCCGGCCAACCCTGAGGTGGGATTTGATCTTAAATTCGCTCTCTTGAGAATTGGGATAGGAACCAGATACCACCTTGTTCTCTCTCATCCTCCCAATAAAGTGTTGCTCTCAAGTCTCAAGCCCCATCCAATGAACCAATTAAACCAACACAAAGACACAGTTAAAAGAGCCTCAGGCGTCAGGAACCCAGAGTTTCCTTCTTTGTTTTTTGTTTTGGTGTGTGTGTTTGTTTCTAAACAAAAAAAAAAAAAAAACTTTTAAATGGTGTCCCAAGACCTATTTGGCTATTCCCCAGTTTCTTTTTGATGTTTCAATTGATTGGCTCAAACCTGGGCCTAGTCCTTGATAAAAATTATATAAAAAATAGCATATTGCATATCAAAATTATATCAACAAATTTTCAAGGGATAAGTTTTTTCTTAACAAACTGCCATATCATAATTAGTTCATAACCTTAATTTAACTCAAATTCAAAATTGCAACCTTATAGCAGTTGAACAAGAAAAGAAAAAGGAGATCATGGTTGATTAAGACTAATCAAAGAAATCATTAGAGATTGTTTAGTAGCTAAAAAGGGTCTATTTTTACGTGCCACACCACACCATTTGATTACATGGTGATCAAGTAAAAAGATCCGAGAATATGAGAAGTAGATTGTACGAGGAGGATGTGTCTCTGTGTGGGGAACTGTGGCCAATGGGAAATATGTATTATATCATATAGCTCCACTTCTCCGTGTTCAACGCTTGTCCCGTTGTTCCTCTCTCTTGTCCGTACAATTGCAGCCACATCAATGTCACATCAAGCTTCTCCTCTCTCTCTCTCTCTCTCTCTCTCTTCGGGCTTGTCTTTAAGTTTTTTCTGATTTAACTGTGAAGAAACTAAAATGGCCATTGAAGAACCTTCTAAACTAGCACTGTTAACCTTGAGGTCACATTTTGAAATTAAAAAAAGTCATTGGACAACCCCTTGACTCCACTAAATTTACTTTGCCTTCTCAATGAATTTGAAGGGAACAAGTATTTTTCTGATTCTTGGCTTCTACCTCTAGTACTACTACCATTGTTTATATGTGTCAGCATGTGCATGTATTTGGCTCTTGGGTATTGCGATATGGCCAATTTTCATATAGAATTATAAAGCCAATATCACAACATTTTCTCTCACCGTTAGCATGGTCTGTTCTGATTGAGTAACATCATTTTTTTTCATCTAGATACACATCATACACTACTATAAGTTGCGTCTATGCAGTCACATTTTTCTCATTTCTCTTTCTATATAGGGGATTTACGTAATTTATCAAAGTCTAGAAGAAGGTACGGGGATCAATGTGACAGGTGCATTTTAGTGTATGGTGAAAATTATCTAGCCATGACATATCTCTTCAACTTTTATTAAATCACTTTGTGACACTACGCAGGCACTTTGATAAAGAATTCAGCTTGAGTTTTTATTTTTTATTTTTTGAGAGATAGCTTGGGTTTTCTAATAAACTTCAATATTGAGAAGAAAAAAAAAGCCTAGTACCTCTCCTTGAATTTAGTTAGAAAAAATAGATGGCCCTCTCTTGGAAACTAATGCGTACATTAAAAAGAAAAAAAAAAAAAAGATGTTGTATTGAGTTATTCTTATCTGTGGCAGCGTGTTACACCGCACATTATTTTTTACTCTATATTATGCTTTTAAAGTTTGAATGATAGAGTTTTTTTACCCCTCTAAAAAAGGCATATAAAAGTCGTTTTGATTAATAAGGCCCCCAAATATTCTTTAAAAATTTGGTAGATTATAAACAAGGAGGGTCTTATAAAAATGAAAACATAATCACCATTTGCAAGCGCATAAAGTGCCCATGGCCTTCAACGACAGAGAGAATTAATGGCATTTGTTAGTTAAGAAAAGAAATTGTCCTGACACAATATTGTGTCAAAGGGTAAAAACTAGTTCACACGTTATTATACACAATCTTATACATACTAAATTTACATAAAAATTGTGAGTGTGTGTATAATAAGTTGTCAAGCACGTATATTAGTCGGTGATGCCCCAACATGTATCCATAAAGGTGAGTTTTTTTAGATAAGTAAATAGTAAGGAGGGAGAAATAGGTTTTAAACTAAAGACATGAAACACTATTATCACTAGATTATAACTTCTTTTTAGAGATAATTTCAACCATAAAAGATGTCATTATTACTGGACTATCACTTAAATGAAATCAAGAATAGCAAAATTTCATTTATAATGAAGACTAATAAGGTATAAAAGAAATTAAAATCAGTAACTGCCAATTAAGCATAATTGGACCGTTTGAGATATGCGTAAATAAACTCTCTTAATTAAAGACATAAACTTTTGGGTTCCAATTAGCAACTAATGAAATATTTGTTTGTTAAATAAAATATTTATATTTTGAACCTTGACTACATAAAAAACTAATCGATATCTTGACTCGATAATAAAAATCAATTATTATAGAACAAATATCATAAATTAAAATTTTATTAGGGAACTTCCTTGAGTTTCAAATAGTCATAAACTTTATAAAAGATTAAAAACTGTAATGTTGCAGTAATACTGGGCTTCAAATCACCGTATTACAAATGAGCATCAATTGGCTGTCTCAACAGCTTACTGGCAAGTATATCACCAGAAAATTAAGAAATTAATGACCTTATAGAAGATGGAAGGGAGGAAACTCATTGCCATGGACACGCTGCGGATGAATTACAGGTGTTATATAAAATCAACAAAACTTTAAGTACATTTCATAACATTGTCGTTTAAAAGGAACATACCTATCCCAACAGAGATTAGTCTAGATCGATCCAAAGGTAGATTATTATAGAAAAAGAAGAATTCAAATGCAGTGGGGTAGGTTGTGTCAATTAATATAAGAAATAAAGACAGCTATATGTACTATATAAGTTAATAAGACTAAAGAATGATTAGGAATAAAGATCAAAACTTTAAAGTAAACCACAAGAGGACATAAACTAGCAAAGGGTAGTCTTAAAATTAAAACTTAGAAAGCATCCAAAAGTGGCAAACGAGGGCATCAAAAAACACAAGGGAGTTGAAACCCTAAATGGGAGAGAGAGTTGGGGGACACCCCCTTGATATGTGGCTGAGTCAGGGTCAGGGTCAGGGTCACGGTAACAAGGCCCTGTCAATTTCCACCGCCCCCACTTGAAAATGCTTGTGGAGGACGCAAACACAAGCAAAGATATTAGAGACACTATTTGTAGACCATTTCATTTACTGGGTAAGTTTTTAAATTTCGTTTTACCAATATTTTCTCATAGAGAGATTGGATATATATGCCTAGTATTTATTCTTTTGACATCTCTGGCGGAGGGACTGAGTCAGAGAGGATTAAAATTTTTGGTAAATTTGGTAGCTAGGATTGCGATGGATAACTGTTGTGAGCAGTGGACACAGCCATTTCTCTCTCTCTTTCTCTTTCACTTTCACTCTCTCTGACAAATCTGTAAGACACCAAACAGTCCCCTCTCTTATTCAATACTCCTACCTTCTTTTCCTTCACAGAAACTCTATATATTTATGCCCTACCACCTCTATTCATCCCTCAGTTCTCCATCTCATGCCTCTCTCTCCCTTTCTTGTGAGCTTTTTTTCTTACCTAGCCTTTTAAACTTTTCTTCTTGTATGCATACAAGAGTTTTTTTTTTTTCAAAATACCAAGTGGGTCTTTCATTAAAATCTTAGACCTAAACATGGGTATGAACATTTATGATGCATTATTTTTTATGTTTCTTTGCTTTTCATTCATGGGATCAGATTTAGGGTTAGGGTTAGGGTTCTTTTCCTTTCCTTTCCCTATCTCTTGCATGGACTGAGAATGACAAGTAGATCTTAAAGACATACAGTCACTGTTTGCGGATGGAGCATCATCAAGATTCACAAACTTTTTGAGGGCTTTGTGGGGTGTGGTCACCTAGCTTTCTCCACAGTCCACTCCAAATGGCCTTTGAAATGGGAATCTTGATGATGCTGCAGCGGCAATTAATGGCTAATACTTTTACTAACAGGTTACTACTGAAGACCGGTCTCATAATTAAGGTACCAACAGTACTGGTGAAGGTAAACCATCTAGTTTTGTTTTAAAGAAGTTCCCTATTTTATATTTCATAGAATTTTTTATTCATGGATTAAAAACCACTAATTTTGATAGTTTAAACTGCAGCTTCTGTTGTTATTGACTAAACTTTTTGCTGGAAAAGTAAACCATCTATTTTTGTTTTAAAGAAGTACCCTATTTTGTTTCTCAAAAAAAAAAAAAAAAGAAGTACCCTATTTTATATTTCATAGAATTTTATTCATGAATTAAAAACCATTAATTTTGATAGTTTAAACTGCAGCTTCTGTTGTTATTGACTAAACTTCTTGCTGGTAAAGTAAACCATCTCTTTTTGTTTTAAAAAAAGAACCCTATTTTATGTTTTATAGAAGTTTTCATTCACGGATTTAAAACCACTAATTTTGATAGTTGCAACTGCAGCTTTTGTTGCTATTGGCTAAATATTTTAGTCCATCAAATGCTGGTAAGGTTAACTTTGAATGAGGCTAGGGTTTTGTCATTTGTGTTGGCTTAGGCTAACCTCAACTTGTACCGTGTTGTGTTAAAAATGGTTGTACATGATCCATATGGCAATATACTGTGATCTGTGTTGTTTGAAGATTTGCTTTTCAGTGATGAGGGATTTGGTGGTTTCTCTGAACCTTTCTCAAAAGGTAATCCGTACTGCAAAACACCTGGGTCTCAGCAGGTATGTCTGTACTTTGGTGGAACATGTCACACAGAGAAATCATGGTGCCTTTTGTTAGTAGATATTTGGATGTTTTTGAACCGCTTTTTCTTTTTCTTTCAGGGTCTTGATGTTTATTTTGATCTAATATACTACCAATCTACGCAAGCTTAAGATAATTGACCAGCTTTTTACTACTTCTCTCTCTGATGTCTTTGGAATACATAACAAGTAGAACGTACAATCATTTTGTTGGTTTCGTACATAAAAATCATGGAGTTCCTTTGGTTGTCCTCTGGCATCTGAATGTGTAAGCTGCCCTTTCATGGGGAACATTTTTGATTTGTTGTGCTTGTTTAATGCTCACATCTTCCTCAACTCTCTTTGAAATTTTAAAGGGGTGTTTAGTAGAGTGGTTTGAGAATTGTTGTTTGGAGTTTTTTGAAATATGTGTGAATGAAAAAGTATGTGAAAAAGTGTGAAATGTTATTTAAAATGTAAAAATGTGAGTTTGAACTCACTTACCAAATAGGCCCTAAGATTTTGTTTTCAAGGATGAAACTAAAGATTTGCTTACACTTTTGGATTTTTTTGGTAACGATGCTAAAGTTATCTTTTTCAAATCTTCAATCTTGTGTACAGTCATGAAGGAGAGTGCTTAGTCTTCATCAATCATGGACTTTTTAGGGTTGGCAAAGCTTTCTTTGTTGTATTATTTGTAACAATGATGCTAGAGTCATTGCAAATTTTATTAAATGGGTTATTGAACACTCCAGAATGAGTTTTTGTTTGGCTGTGGAAGGCTGTTACAATTTGAAGCCACTCCTTTTTTATGACCTTTTCCCATTTCCTTACCCGTACTCTCTGTGTCTCTTTATACACTTTGATATTGACTACACTAGGCTGGCTATAAGATGCCATTTATAAATTATAAGTTCTATGGAGTTTGATTTCGGTATATTTAATTTGTATAACCAGAACAAAAGTATTGACAGGAAAAAGAAGCTGAATTCTATACTAGAGAACACAGGTCAGTCAGTGATGGGAATAATGGTGATCATATGAGGTCTAATTTTTCAGCAATTAATTACGGATACAAGGAGCAATCAAGAGTTTGTACTACTTGTGTACTAAGATAAGTTGATCAACTCTGAGTTCGAGTAGCTCTAGTATTATTATATTTCGAATTGAAAAGTATTTATTACCCAAACTATTTTACACAATTTTATGTAACTGAAATTATAACTTTTAAGTCATGATTTCTAACTTGGAAGTCCAGTTGCTTTAGGAGAGTGTGCAAACATATGTAAAATAATTTATTCACAACAAGTTTAACCCTTTCTAATTTTTATGGAAAATTTTAGACTTTTTAATGGATAACTTTTTCAAGATTCAGCTGTATGCATGTTTACCTAATGAACCGAATAAAATAAGTCTGTCTATATAAGTAAGTCCATCCAAATTCACACTTTGAATTACATGATCCTACATCATCCCCTCTTGCTCTATCTTGCTTCTTTAGCTCTGATCTTTCTCTTTTCATGCTATGATTTTGTTTATTTATATTCATAGGAATGTTTGAATGTGCGGAAAGCTGAACAGTTACATTTATAACATGTGGGTGCGGATGCATTCAAGTGCTTCATATTAATTGGCACTGTTATTTCTTCCCATGAAAGTACATATGCCATCTCATATTCTTGTAGTTTAATGAAGTGAGCAAAATTCATAAATAAATCAAATTTAATACGGGTATGTTTGTAATCACAGAAGGGAATGAGATGGAGGAGAGGAGAGAGGAAGATAATCAGAATTGAAATGGCTAGTTGTCTAATGGTGGTTCACATTCAATAAAATTTGTAAGTATCAGTTTTTACTTCACTCATTTTGAAATATCAGTGGAGAATTATGTCCTAAATCCTAATTTACCAAAGCTATTAATGATTCTTTAGTTTCACTTTCTAATATTGTTTATGTCATCTATCTTGGTAAGTATATCCTAATTGCATTTGTGTGGTACATTACTTGATTAGTACATAGTAAAGCTTGTTTCTAATTTCAAACACTAAGATACTTGTGTGATTTGTTGCATAATACATTAGTTATGCATACTTTGATTGATCTAATATGCTTGAATTGTTTTAGCTGCTCTTGATCATACAATCCATTGCAGCATGAAGCACGATGCCTGCCCAATGAGGACCTTTGCGCTTTGCTTTATACAGATTTTGAAGAAATTCCATTCCATCCTTTTGTAGTATTTAGAATTTAATTGAGTCACTCTGATTAGTAATTGGTTCAAATGAGCACTTTTGAGTGTCTTACTGATTAGATCTGTTTTTGCTCACTTGTTCTAAATTTAGTCGTGCCCAGCAATGTCATTGCTTGTATGTTTGAAAGCCATGTGATTGTATTTTCTCTGGATTGGTTAGCGAACAGTGTAGCACTTCAAAACCTCGCCATGTACCTATTCACTTATTTTTTAACTAGCATCAGCATTAATAAAAAACATATAAATTTGCTAAGAGGCTTGTAGTTCTACTGGCTTAAACAAAATCTTTATTTGTTATACCCTTCAGCAAACAGGTATGAGTAATTTCTTATCAGTGATGCCATAAGTTACCAATATTAACCTGTTCCAAGACAGAAGTTTGATAATCAACTTAGTGAATGGATGGATCAAAAGGAAGGTGAGCCTAGAGAGGAGACGTAATTGATCAAATTGATTTATGAAGAAAAATTTTCTTTAAAGTAATTGTCTGGATATATACCTCTCCAAAAGTAGCCATGTTGCCAAGTGTTATAGCAATATGACCCCATCTATGGAAGAGAATCTAATTGACTGTAATTATGAATCAACTAACACAATACTATATTCAATGATTAAGTCCTCCAAGCGCCACATTCTTTCATCATTGTTGGATTTGAATACAAAGTGGGATCCCACGTAAACTAAAATACGTTCTTGAATAGAAAATTGAGGGGCGGGGGATCTGATATCTGAGACTATTTGTTGCATGGACAGACTTTTGCGTACTCAACCATTAACATACGAGTAATGTTACGTTAGCGACAGCCTTTTTAATAACAGCCAGATATGATTTGTTGCGAAACTCATTCTTTTTATTATTATTATTTATTTTTATTTTTTTATTGAGTTTCAATTTATGGTATCTACTCTTGATAATAATTCTTTATTATCAGATCAAGACACCGATTGATTTTTGGTATAATCGAGAATTGAACTCCTAATCTTTCACCAATTGAGCTAATAAAAACATCTAATAATTGTGAAAAATGTTATATTCACATGATTATTGTAATATATTTAGTGTTTGTTTGGTGTCTCAGTTTTCTTTTTTTTTTTTTTTTTTTGGTGCACGGTTAAATTCTCCTTTTCTCTCACCTTTAAGTTAATAAAATTTTCGAAAATTATACGATGACAACCTACTCTCGATCCTATATTTTGTAACTGATATGGAACTAAGACATTGGCTTCAAATTGCTGATTACAAGAGAGATAAGTAAAAAAATAAAAATTAAAAAAAAACTGCCTTGTAATTCATCCACAAAATAAAAGCCATGCAACCCACCAACCACCAAGTTTTGGAACCTTTGAAAGGCATTATCTCCGACAAAGGAAAAAAAAAAAAAAAAACTATGGACATCGATTATGCTGGCATTGGATCCAATTATAAGTTCCTTTTTTTTGGTCTCTTGTCCCTCGTTGTATCCGTTAACACTTGCATTAGTTATTATCATATTAGAAAGACAATAAAGAGTATATCCAATGCCGGGTTACTCAAACACAACCGATCAGGATGGTGCATATTACAAAGCATATTTAGATTGCGGTGGCAGAAATATTCTCAAAATTCCACCATGATTTGGCTAAATGTGACTTGTCTATTCAGTCTGTCCCGTAAAACAAAATGACCTGGAAATGGTAGGTACATGACAATGTTAGTTCCATAGATGAGTTTACGACTAGATGAATTATATATCAATAAAGCAGATAAAACCAAAGTTTTTTTTTTATAAAGTTTTTACTGATTGCGTCGTGGTCCCTTAATGATCTGCTGGGAATGGTACATACATGATAATGATTCTTCCATAGATAAGCTGACAGCCTGACACGATGAATTATCAATGAGGTAAAACCCAAAAAAAAGCAAAAACAAAAACAAAAAGATCAGGATAAACAGATTAGTACAATTCTTCTCCAAAAAGAAAAAAAAGATTAGTACAATGTAATTATTGACTGTTTTGGCTTACAATGGATTGCCTGATTTTCATGTAGTAATTTGAAAATTCTTTTAGCTGAAACTATCAAACATCCACGGTAGTAATTTTACTAAAGAATATTAAGGCCAGTTTAATGTATAAAGCAAGTGTGGCAATCGCCTAAGCCATCTGAATAAAATAGACCCCCAAATTTTAATTAATAGAGATATCTATTTATCAGTGAAAATATTAATTAGGCTCTAAATATTAACCAATAAATAAAAAGTAATTTTCTGTAAAAGAAAAACAAGGCCCCTAAGTGAAATATAGGTCACCAAAATAAATAAATAAAAAAGACCCCAAATTTTAACCAATAAAAATATCTCTATACATGTGAACATATTAATTAGCTTCCAAATATTAATCAATAAATAAATAAATAAATTTCTCAAAGAAATTTTTATTTTCATTGAATTTGTGTGACTAACCGTTACAATTTTCTCGGAGGTCAAGAGTGTAGTAATTATTAATCTTCCACATGTAGAAACTGAAAAATCACTTTAAATCACTTTCTATCTCTTTCAATGAAACAAAACGGAAATTATAATTCCACTACATTTCATACTTATCTATTATATTTTTAAAATAAAATTTCAACTTCAATTTCATTTTTTCTTTACCAGATGATCCATGTCCAAAAATTCTATGTATTATTTAATAGTAACCTAGATGTTAACAAAAAATTAATTTTCGAATTATAATTTCATTAAATTTTTCAATCACATAATTTTTATTGGATTGGCCATAAAATCAATTGAAAAGAAAATGCTAGAGAACCTTGAAAACAAAAACTTAATTAGTAGCTTACATCTCTAAAAATAAGAAAAATAGATATAAATGAAAAAAAAAATTATCAAAATTTAAATAACATTTTCTAATTAATATTTGAATATAAGAAAGAGGCCCACTTAGTGGAGAAATTATAAGGTCCATATGGTAGATAAGTGATGTGGTCCACCATTTCACTAAAAGACTCACACCTGTTTAAAATTGCTGAGTTAGAAATTTTTTTTAAACAGAAACTGATTATTGACTCAGCAATTTTAAACAAATGGAAGTCTTTTAGTGGAATGGTGGACAAGTGACATGGTCCACCAGAAAACTATGTAATTTCTCCACTTAGTGTTATCGTCTTAGGATCCAGAAGACATTGAGCGGCTTGAAGGCTACAACTGAAATTTGGAGTTGTTGTCCATGCTATGCAAATCAAGAACTCTAAAATAATATTTCATTACAATTTGTTAAACACTCAAAACTTTTTGAAAATAGTTTCATTAGCACTTGAAGTATTACAAGACTAATAAAAATGAGACTATAATTCTAATATTGTTATAGTATTTGAATAAAATATGAATAGAATAAGCTAGGTTAATTAGTAAATTTGTCTTACGCATATATCTTTAACCATTCATAAAATAGGGAGACAAAAAGATGCTAATTATATCAAAATTCTAGTAACAATCATTTTAATTTATCATGGCTAAAAATAAAAATACCATTGTTGATATAGTTTTAATTTCTCAAAAAAAATAGTGGAGATTTAAACTCTAAATACCTCCATTGAAAACATATATAAAAAATTAAAAATTAAAAAAAAAAAAAAAAAAAAAAAAAAAAACTCATACAAGAATTTGGCAAAACTTTTCAATTAAAGCCCTGTATTACAAAAACTCTTTTGTTTTAAAAGTTTTACACAAAAGGAAAACGCCGTATCCAATCTCCCTCAAAGTATGCAGTATGCAAGACTTTTGCAGTACAATAATGTTGGTATAAAACATGGCTAAGAGTATAATAGGGTGAAAGTGGACCCAAAAAGATGAGAGTGAACAGGGGTATCCAATGCCTATAGTTGAAGTTCCCAAACCCAAAGAAACCCACTAGACAGGACACTCAGTACATCACGTACCCTTTAATCAGTGAAAATTTTGCGACCCCAATGGTACAATAATTCTACCCATTAAAAGAACCGAGCTAAGAAACACCTTCCATGTTTGTGGCTGTAATTCAAAAATATTCAAACTGCCACTCATTCATATACAGTGTATCAGTGACCTGGTCGTATTATTGCTTTCCAAAGATTTTAATTTCTTTAAGTTTTCATGCAAAAATGGTTCGCGTGCCAACAATTAGGCTGCGTTTGTTTCAGTTAAAAACTAATTCAGGAATTACTTTTACACTCTTGTGTGTGTTTGGCTCCAACAAAATATATGGTCAAATGGAAAATCAATTACACGTTGACTGTAAAAACACCTATGTTAGCTGTAAAAGCAATGCAACTCTCATTTTACCTTCAAATGATTTCCGAGAGAGAGAGAGAGAGAGAGAGAGAGAGAGCACAAGTGGCCGCCCAACCAAGCTTCGGCCAGCCCAGATCGTGCCATCCCCACCACAAGTGGCCGCCCAACCAAGCTTCGGCTAGCCCAGATCGTGCCACCCCCATCACCCAAATCACGCTACCCCACCGTCCAGATCGCGTCAGCCAAGCTTCCTCTTTTTTCTCTCTTCTTCCTCAACTCTTCTTCTCCCTCTTGCTCAATGTCGCCGATCAGGCCGCCACCAGCCCACTTCACTCCACCCCCAAACCCACCTGATCTGGCCCCCGCCATCCTCCATCCACTTCAATCTCTCTCTTTCCTGATCTATCTCTCTTTCCTTCAATCTCTCACTCTTTCTTCCTCCTCTCACCGAGTATATCATGTATATGTTGTGAATAAATGTTTTTTATTTTGATTTTTGGTTGTGTGAAGTGTATATTTTGATATTTTCTGTTATAAAATTTGTTTGGAAGCTGAGAAAATGGCTGAGAGAATGTGAAAAATTTGTAGGAAAATAGTATTTTCAGAATGTTACCAAACATTGAAAATTGTTTTCCGGACTATTTTCCATTGCAAAACCAAACACCAAGATTTCATTTTCCTTACGGGAATTCATTTTTCCTTACATTTATTTTACACTCGGAATTCTATTTACATAGAGTCAAACGCAACCTTAGTTTCATTTTCTTTCCCTCTTTTTGAGAAATAGTTCTCTAGTGCTTGGTCATAAATTGCATTAGTTTATAAATTATAAGTTGTGCAAGTACAAATAAAAACAATCACAATTAACATACACATATATAATATTTATGTTTATGGGAGAGGATCAGTTTTAAAACCTTTAGTTCCTCCGGTTTTAAAATAGGTGAGTGACACGTGTAAATAAAATGATCCAATGGTTAGAAAATTAGCAATTTGTTTTTTTAAAAATAAATGCAAAAACAGACTTTTTAAGATAAAAAGTGCAAGAAGAAAGCATGGGTCGTTGGAGTTAGAGCAATAGTCGATGGCAACCTTTGATGGCGCGTAGATCGGCGGCCAAATTTCAGGCCGCACGTGGAGGTGCATGAGAGCAAAGATGGAGGCCGGCTTCTTGGGTTTTACATATTGGAGGCTGACAAAGAGAACCGTGGCGTTGGTTTCACGAACCACCAGTCGAAGGAAGAAACTGTGACGGTGCATAGATCGACGGCCACTGCGCGTGGCAGCGCGTGTAGGGGAAGATGGAGTTTGAACTCTTGGGTTTAGCATATCGGAGGCCAAAGAAGAGATCTGTGGCGTTGGTTTCACGAAATGATTAAGAAAAACTAACAAATCTAAAGGGAGGCTCAGACTTAATGATGCGACGGCTGTGGCTTTTGATAGCGGCAAGGCAGCGGCGAAGAGGCCTTATGGAGGTGGTGAAGGAAGCAGTAGTCTTGGGTTGAACAGTGGTGATGTATAGTAGATCAGTTTGGCTCCAGAGATGTTGAAGGGAGAGGCAACAGAGATACGAAAAATTGTTGGATCATTTTATATACACATGTCACTCATCTATTTTAAAATTGGAAGAAATTGAAGTTTTGAAAACTAGAGGTTGTCATTCCCCTATGTTTATATCTAGTTAGTATTAGTAATGGACGGCACATATTCATAATATTATATAAATGACTTATAAATTTAAACTATTTTTAGTTACACAACAAAAAATGGTTCATAAAAGTAAAATTATTCAAACTTTCTCTTTTTATAATTTTATATATAGAGTTAGGTATATGATTAGGTTTTTTAAGGTTTATTTATATTGGATACCTCGTTTTCTACACTAAATTAACTCACTTGACACAATTTTTTTTACAAAAAAACTTAGATGAGACATGTTGCAGAAAATTAGACTTTAATTGAAATCCAATTAGCTTGTTTCTCAGCTTTGGATCGAATTGGACAGAATAAGACCAAAGTGGAATGTATAAAACAAAATAGACCAAAATGGATCAAAGTGGATAGAATAAGACAGAATAGGACCAAAGTGGACCGGATAGACTGAATAGGACTAATGTGGACCGAATAAGACCAAATTGGACTGAATAGAACTGAAGTAGACCTAATGGACTGAATAAGACCAAAATGAACAGTATGGACCGAATAGGACTGAAGTGGACTGAATTAGACCTAATAGGACTGAAGTGGACAGAATAGACCAAATCGGACTGAATAAGATCACGGTAGACTGAATAAACTGAAAAGAACCCAAGTGGACCGAATAGGACCGAAATAGACCAAATAGAACCGAAGTGAACCAAATAGAATTGAGTGGACCAAATAGAACGAAAGTGGATATACTAGGACCGGATAAGACCAAATTGGACTGAAGTGGACAAAATGAACCAATAGGACTGAAGTCGACCGACTGGACCAAATAGGACTGAAGTGCACTGACTGGACCAAATAGGACTAAAGTGGACCAAGATAGACTGAATAAGACCAAAATGGACCGAAGTACCCAACATAAATATAAGAGAAACACATTTATAGTGGTAAAATTTGGTTTAAAAATCAGTTAAATAAAATAATGATGTTGTGAAGTCTTCGTTGGCACTCATTAACTTATCTAGCACCAAAAAAAAAGAAAAAAAAAGTGAACATATGACACAAAATTAGCCCATAGTTGAAACTTAATTTGGAATCTAATTAAATTTCCTCTTATCTTTAGCTTTATGTATATATATATATATATTTATATATATATATATATGACAAAACTTGGTACAGTACTTAAGGAAACCTTTTTAAAATTTTGCTATATGAGTTTTTTCTCAAACTCATGGGATGGAAGTGTATTTTTTAATTAAGTAGCTATATGGTTGAATTTTAAGAAGATAACTGTATTATACTTAAGTTATGCTCATATATATATATATATAAATATATATATATATATATATATATATATATAGCTCTTTTTTCATTGCTGAGCCGCCCTTTGGTTTTTTAATTTTGAAACAAGCTTGTCTTGGCTGCTCAAGGAGGTCTCCAATTTAATACTTTATTCGGATTGTACGGTCATTTTGGTTCGATTGGGCCTATTGAGGCCGGGCTGCCATTGATCGTTTTTAAGCAAGCTAGTCTTGGCTGCCCATTTCATGATTGTCCTCGACCAGTTCCAATAATGGTACTATTGAGGCCGTGCCCAAATTTTGGTTGGGCTTATTTATGTGGGAACCTTATAGCAAGTCTTATTCTTTAAGCCCTAAAATTAATTATCCTATAATCTAGGGTAGTTTTTCGCAGAATGTTGTATTCATGAATAACATGCTGCTTGTGTTGGCCCATGGTGTACAAAATCACGTTCACACAGTACCTACAATCCAATTTACAGACAACCTTAGCAAATTTGATAAAGACAAAGAAATCCACCAGCCATGGTCCTCTTGCAACTTCGAAATAATAAGTTGCTGAAACCCTCTCAAAAGAGAAAAATCAAACATCATACGAAGAATAACTTTGCAAGATAAAAGGTTACTGCTAAAAGCCTGAGTTACAAGTTACAAGTTACAACTAGTACCATCTTATCATGGCAATGAAACAACCGAATAAACTTACATTTGCAACTGTTAACATATTTCTTCGACCATTCGTGGATTTCTCTAACTTAACCAAAAACAAAAGGGGTCACATAATATATAATTTACAAAAAAAAAAAAAAAAAGCAATTCTGCAGACCTCTCTAAACTCTATAGATCCTACTTAAAATTAGGTGAGTCACATACACACACTCACTCAAAATCAAGTCAAGTCCAAGCAAAAGCTTCTCTCCTGGGTGCAACGGTAAAGAGAACCTCAAGATCAGGTGGCTGAAAATAACCATTCTTGGGCGGGTCCCGCTGCTTCATCACATAACCCACCTTCTTCTTCCTCGGAGCTGGTGGGCATGCCAAATCCGCTGGTATTTGACACTCACTGTGTCTTGGAGTTCTACAACCTTCTTCAACTATCACCTCCATTGTTACTGTTCGGACTCAAATGTAACCCAAAAAAGAAAGTACTGGTTTGAGTTTGGAATCCGGACGAGTATGTGAGACACAGCGAGTCTTTTTAAGTGGCTTTATAGTATGGGAATTTTTTGGAGTTGGACCCACCAAGCTCTGGCTTGTTCCGGAAGGTGCACATTGACTTATCCAAACGTGTGGTGGAAGCAACTAAAGCCTGAGGTTACGTGTAACATAGGTGGCAATAAAAAGTGAATCAACTTTAGCCACGTGGACGCTGATTTTGAATCTTGGCCACACGTTTTTTTGGTAAATAGTTTCCCTCCTTTTTTTTGGAGGTTTGGGATGCTTTTAATTCTCTTATTGTGGGTCCCAGAAGGGAGGGATTGGCCAGTTGGGGGTTTTTTTTGAGAAATGTGGTGGATGATTGGAGTACATGGAAAGTGGGTGTGGCTATGTCGTTTTGTCACCGACTCACCGCCAAGTTTTGGTTTCCAACCTGCAAAGTGATACAAAAAAGTATTTCTACTTTTTGGCCGACTCGTAGGTTTATAATAATTTAACTGATGAAATATTTGATAATTGAATAAAAAAAATATGAGTCTTAATATTTGATTGGAACATGTGGAAAGTGGCTGTGGCTATGACGTTTTTGTGTGGGACATCGCCAACTCACCTCTAAGTTTTGGTTCCCAGCCTGCAGAGTGATACAAAAAAGTTAAAAAACTTTTTTCCCGATTGATCAGTTTTAGTTAGTTTAATTGATAAAATCTTTAATAATTAGATAAAAAATATAAAATTTAATTTTTGTTTACATTAAAAATTATTGGTATCTTAATCTAATAATAAATATATTATTAAAAGTGGACCCTTAAGTTAAAAATATCTATAAAAAAATAATAAAAAATAAAAAACTTTTTGGCCGACTTCTCTTCCCTGTGTGATCATCGCGTTATGATGATTATTATTATTATTGGCCTTTTGACAAACACTTTGTACCTACAATTTTGATGGGTTGCGAATTAGACCCAAAAAGAAACCTCTATGGTTCAATGGCCTAGAAAACACTTCGAAGGCTGAAGGGCCTGTAGTCTGCTCATTAGATAGCTGTAGCCTATAATAAGTAAATTGAGGGCTTTTTTTTTTTGAGAATGCCTATAATAAGTAAATTGAGGGAATGTAACTCTGAGTAATTCATTGTGAGAATTCACATCAACCTCAAAATTTTTTGGCTAAATTTGGTCTAAAATTTACTTTAATTAATTTATAGCATTCACATCAAGAATGTTAAAAATTTAAGTTTTTAACAACTCAAAACATTACTTTATCTATATTAACAACACACTTTACAATTTATCTAATATCAAAGGTTCTATTTTTTACATCTAAGCTAAAAACTATTCATTTTTTCTTATTGATTTCTCTCTCCCCTTATGTCACACCCTCACCCCTTTCTCTCCGTCTAATCACCCTTATAGCCCACCATTCACCATCTCCACAAACGCATAACCAACCACCACCCACAAAACCCCAACAACAACCCACCCCAGCCATGAACCCTAATAACAACCCACCTTGATCTGATTTCTGCGACAAAACGCACCCCCGATTTGATCTCTATGTTAACACAACTACAAAATGCACCCTGATCTGATTTCTGCGTCAACGCAACCACAAGACGCACCCCGATCCGGTGTGTGATTCACACCAGATCACCTCCTCTTAAAACAAAACAACACTATGACCCACCAATCAGTTCAATCCATGAACCACCGTGACTCATGACAAGGGAAAGAGAGATGAGATAAGAACGACGAGATGAGACCCATCTCGGAACCAAAATGAGAACAAGAAGAGAGAGAAAGAGAGTATTTTAATTGAAGGAATAATAAAATATTATTATTTTTTTATAATTTTTGAGCTACAATAGATTGCTAAAAATGGTAGTTTATTATTGCTAAATTGCCAAAAAAAATTTAAGTATAACAACATTGATGTAGTGTCTGTTTGGCAAAAATTATTTTTGCCAATTTATTTTACAATTTAACTTAATTTTGCTATTATTCAAGGGTCCTACTGTATTTTTTGGTACTATTTATGAGTTACTATTTCAACTAATTTTTAACATTATTTAAAGTATTTTCAGTAAAAAGTTTTCAATTTTAATAAAATAAGTGGATCCCAAACAGACCTGTAATATTTTTTTTTTTGTGGGATGAGTGGCAAAAATGATTTTTTTTTTTTTTTTTAAAGTTTTTGGCATTCATATATTCTTGGTATGAATGTTCTTACTATTCATATTCTTTATTAGATTCAGTACTTTCATTACTTTATTATTATTTATATATATTAGTTTTTCCAATATCTTTCTTCTTTCACCTTTTTTTTTTTTTTTTTTTACCTTGTCCTTCTCCAATTCAACATTTTCTCTGTCCAGGATCAAACAAACACAACCACATCAAAATTCAAATCAACCCAACGTGATCCAATACCAAACATAAAATGATTCAAACCCAAATAGATCAGGCACAAATCAGCCCAACTAGATCTAATATCATACATCCAATACCAAAACCAAACAGACCCGCATGGACAACACAACCAGGTCGTGACCCAGCAACGTCACCTACCACCCATCACAACCTAGTGACCATCTCCACCCAAATCACGACACTTTCGTTCTTAATCAGACCTCACCATTGTTCTATTTATCTATCACAAGTTCACGACGTCGATCTTAGCGTCAGCCCAACCTCATCATGCTATCGTTGGCTTGAGCTTCAGTCGTGGAGGCTTCTAAGTAAAGATCACAAAGTCTTTGAGACTAGTTCTTGGTTAATGCCTGCCAAATTTTTTTTCACCTTAAATTCTCAATTAATGCCTCACATGGTTGACAGTTTGGTAATTGCCTAATAGAAACATAGTTACCTATAATTCAATGGTTTTTTCTTATAGAAGTTCCCTCAATACAAACATAAACGTCAAACAAATGGTGATCTCACAAGTCACAAATAGGGAATGACAGTCAAGGTGGAGAGCATCAGAAAGATGTGGATATGCTGTTGAAGCTAAGAATGATAATATATATATATATATATATATATATATATATATATATATATATATATATATAATTGTAAGGACAGATTCCTGCGCGGCCAGTGACATTTTTGGGTTCACGGCGGGAGAGATCCTCACAATATCGATTTGTAGAGAGTGGGCTTGAAAAGCTTGGCTTGGTCACGGGGCGATGGTCCGGTCTGGATTTCAGAAAGGTCCCTGTGGAAAATGGACTGGGCCTAAACGTTTAAAGCCCCGCCATGCTGCCACTTCTGAGAATGGGCTCCTCGGACTTGATCCGAGGACCCTTGTGATCCTTTCCGGCTGTCCAACGGAGGACCTTCTCTGTTCTGTGCATGGATAGTTCCGGCGATCTTATTCATGAAGTCTTTCTTTTTTCTCCCCCCTTCTAGATTCACTTACTTCTCCTTTTATACTAGCGTGCATTCGATGTCCTTCGTCCACGTGTAGGGTCAGTCTTTACAAATACTGACATTGGTTCCATCAGTCTAATCCCGAAATTGTTGGGGATGACTTGATAAAGCTGCAGAGTACGGTTCTGTCAGGCATTGGGCCTTATCTAGAAGGGTATTTAGGGTAATCGCCCCAAGGTATTTTGGATTTCCTTACGAATTTATCCCTTTATTCTGGGCGGATTATGGGCCTGCCGAGGACTAGACTGTCCTCGGCTGCCTCCCAAAATTGGTCTGTGCTCTGCGTCATGGAGCTTGGGCCACAGTTCTCCTCGGATTGGGTCCTCGGACTCTCTAAGGGCAAATGGGCCTGGTCCACGAATTGTTGGGCCCCACAATAGCCCCTCAAAACCCTTCTATCCGAATTCCGGATTGGAAAGGAGGGTTTTGGCAAACCCGGGCCCTTAATATGGCCCATTGGCTTGATCCCGCATTTATGTGAGCGGTTTCCCAGGAAGTTAGGCGGTTTTTGAGGGATTCCTTTTAATCCGCTCGGAATCTGCTCCTGCCGCTTGGATGTCCCAGACGCGCCCTTAATGAATCCCCTTAACGAGGCTCATTTATATCCGGCGGCTCATTTGATAAGGTGGAGAAGTGGAACGGACGCCTCTTTTTTCTTCAGATTCTTTGGGAAGGTTGAATGCATTTAATGCCATCCGTTCTGCTCTTCCTATAAGAAGGCAAGCAGGAGGCCATCACTTTCGTACTAACTCCCTTCTATTCTTCTGAGATCGCAACAAATGATGAAGAAATCATGCCCTTCCTCCAGACACCATATTTTGATAAAGCTTGAAATGGCTCAATCAGGGCAAGGGTGGCGCAGACTTAAGATCCGTCCCGCCTCTCTTTTAGCCAAAATCCGAAGCAGGGGCTCACCACGCCGAACTCTTGGCGTGACTGAGTCGAGAATACCCAATATCAGCACCACCCGGCTCCTCACGAGCGTACCTAATATGGCACCAACGTGTTAGGAGTCAGGGCTGAGGCAGGGGCTAAGTGCTTCTGCTTCTCCCTCTTTTACTCCTTGGTGCCCTCCTCCACCTTCCTCTTATAGTCTTCCCAGCACCAGTTCCGCCTTGGTGCCTTCTCTTTTCCCTCTTTTGCTCCTTTTCTTTCTTTTCATCTCTTCTCTCTTCTTCTCTTCCTTCTTTACTCATGTCCTCCATCTTCCTCATCCATCTCCTCCATCTTCTTCATTGATTTCTTCCTTACTATTTCCTTCTCCTTCAATTCTTCTTCCTTCTCCTTCGATTCCTTTCCCTTGTTCTTCATCCTTTTCCGAAGAAGGTTCTTATCATGATATGAGCAATATTGATGCAGAGACTGAAGTGACCTTGAAGATGAGTTTAAAAGAAGCCTGACTGCTTACTTCTCTGTACTGCGAATGTTATCGTTGCTTCAGCAGTCCTCCTTTTGTATAGGCTTGTTTGAGCCCTTTTTTGTACATTGTAATAATCTCTTATATTAATAAAAGTGTTTATTATTTCATTTTGCATATTCCGTTTATGTTTTTGTATATTGGTAAATGCTGCTCGACTCAATGAGAAAGTGTCTAAACCGATGACAACTAAGACCAAAATACTTGATAATAAAAAGATGTTGTCATAACTCTAATATAAGTGTTTGGCCCAATAAGGCCGACCAGTGAAAAATAATGATTACCCATGCTGGCCGAGGAGAGAACTGGAGGCTTGATGCCGTGTTTGGATCCGAGGACCATACAAGGCCTTGATTCCATCCAAAACTCGTAATAATAATAATTTTTATACTTGGTTTCCCCATAGGCTTGAGTTCGAGGACCATGCAAGGCCTTGGTTCAGTCCATAACTTGTAATAATAATAGTTTTATACTTGGTTTCCCCATAGGCTTGAGTCCGAGGACCATGCAAGGCCTTGGTTCAGTCCATAACTTGTAATAATAATAGTTTTATACTTGGTTTCCCCATAATAATAATTTTTATACTTGGTTTCCCCATAGGCTTGAGTCCGAGGACCATGCAAGGCCTTGGTTCAGTCCATAACTTGTAATAATAATAATTTTTATACTTGGTTTCCCCATAGGCTTGAGTCCGAGGACCATGCAAGGCCTTGGTTCTGTTTATAACTTGTAATAATAATAATTTTTATACTTGGTTTCCCCATAGGCTTGAGTCCGAGGACCATGCAAGGCCTTGGTTCTGTTTTATTCCCTCTCCTTAGGTATCCCGTACGCGGCCGGGCAGGAGGTTGTCCTCGGCATTAGTTATTACCCGGCGTGGGCCGTAGTCCGTGGGCCATCATGTAGCAAGGGCATGGGCCGCGAATTTACTAGGCCCACAGATCAGGAGATATTTCCATAGTCTTTGGCCACGCGGTGCTTTTGGGTGTCCCGATGTTCGAGGTGCACCTCCACGAGGCTCCTTTAGTCTTGTCGTTGCAGAGGTTTGTTGGAAGTCGAGCTGGAAACGTTTTGTCTGTAGCGTTCCTTGGGAAGCTGCGCTAATTAAATGCCACCACCCTATCTCCTCAAATAAATAAGAGAGCAAGTTTCTTTGCCTAGGCACCAGCTCCTTAGTCTCCTCCTTCAGCTTCCTCCCGCAGTAAGTCATGTTTGAGACGAGGGTCGGGGAAGAAAAACTCTCTCCGCCGCAAAGGCGCCACGTTCTCCTCAGGCTCAGAAGAGTGACATACGGGCAACGAAGGCATAGATTCAAAGACACATTCCCTTATGACAGAGGGGAGAGGGTGTTTCCCACGCTTTTAGTCAAAATCCGAAGCAGGTTCTGGCCATGCCAGATTTTTGGTATGTCCGAAGAAGGAATTTCCACCATCAGCACTGTCTACCTTGTAGCCGGCAAATTTCTGCGGGGGCTTCCCAACTTCCGGCTCCCTGCATCTTCTTTGTAGATGGTGTTAGCCTAAGGTCAGGTTCTTTTGCTGCCTGAGTTTCGGGCACGTGAAAGCGTTGAGGATGAAACGAGGTCTTGAGGCAGTAGCCAACCTCTCCTCTGTGCTACCTGCATCCTCCCCACTGCGGCGTGAGGCTCAAGTTGGGCTCCTTTGCTGCCGGAGCTATGGGCATGCGAAAGCATGGGGGAAGGGATAAGGCCTCGAAGCAGTAGCCAACCTCTCGTCTGTGCTACCTCCTCGGCCTTCTCTTGCTTCCTTGTAACTTTCCTTTCTATCATGTAGCAAGTTTTATCACAAGTTGATTTCAGCTTTTTGTTGTATGCTGTACTGTTTCTTTGTTTTAATAAAAAAGGAAATTTTGCCTACTTATTTTGAATACTACTCTTTTTGCAACATTATTTTGTGGAAGGGTGTGCTCCCTGTGTTTGTTTCTTCAATGATACTTAGAGCAGGAAGTTTTGAAACATAATCCAATCAATTCTAATGTACCAACACTACCAAACATTACGGCGATAATTCATAGCAAGTTTAACTCAAGAAACTAGCAAAGATAACAATTGAATATTCTGTGATAAGTACGAGAGTACCGTCCGAGGAGTTGACGGAGGGTAAAGAACTTAAATCGTTTCTCAGGTGACGTATTGCCCTACGTCGCATCGATTCCCTTGGTGCTGTAGATCTAAGAGCAGACTTACGAATCCCCGCAATTTGGGAACTGACCCCATGGCGAGTGGAGAGTTTTCCTCAGATGAATCCAAATTCTACGTAATGTGGTTTTTCCTTACGAGTAGTTGGTTTTCCCATAGGTTTGAGTCTGAGGACCATACAAGACCTTGGTTCTGTCCAAAACTTGTGATATTTACCTCTTGTACTTGGTTTCCCCATAGGTTTGAGTCCGTGGACCATGCAAGACCTTGGTTCTGTCCAAGTTGTGAGATTTGTTTTTTGTGCTTGGTTTCCCCACAGTGCTTGAGTCCGTGACCATGCAATACTGGTTCTGTCCAAGCTTTTGATTTTCATCTCTTGTACTTGGTTTCCCCATAGTTTGAGTCGGACCATGCAAGACCTTGGTTCTGTCCCAAAACTTATGAGATTTGTTTTTTGCTGCTTGGTTTCCC